>NC_092037.1:62376687-62676687 GCF_003086295.3 Arachis hypogaea
ATTGACATGATTAAGTGAAGTTGGAGATCAGATTAAGCATTTTTACTTTTCTGTTGTTCTAACTCTCACTAACACACTAACTGTTTTGAATTTTGCTCAAACTAACTGAACCTTCATTCTAGCAATAGATTGAAGTTTCATTGGTTTTCTGGGTTTGTGTGTTTATTGTTGTATGTTTGTATGTCAGGTACAAGGAGATCTTCTCCTATCATCTCTGAATTGATCCAAGGACTCTTCGGAGAATAAGAAGAGCTGAAAGAGGGAAGTTTATTATTGGGAAGAAGAAGAATCTGAGAAGAATTCCAAGATATGGAAGGAGATACTAGTCAACCAGGGAGATGGAGCCAACAATAATTATACAACAGAGAAGGGTCTTGGCTTCATACACGTTTGCAAATTGCTAAGCATTGTGGGAGTAGCATTCTTCCTCCCAATGTCAATGCAAACAACTTTGAACTCAAGCCACAACTCATAACTCTGGTGCAAAACAATTGCCTTTTGGAGGAGGGCCTTGGAAGATCCAAACCAACATTTGTCCACTTTCTTGAGAAGTGACACAGTGAAGCAAATGGTGTGCCCCTATAGCTACAAGTTGCTACTCTTCCCATTTCTCTCAGGATTAAAGCAACCAATGGCTAGAGACCTTTCCAAAGAAAGCATCAACACTTGGGATGACTTAGGAGAGTTTCTTGCCAAATTCTACCCCCCTCAAAGAGTCTAAGGTTGAAGACAGAAGTTCAACATCACTCAATTGGAGACCGAGAAATATATGAAGCATGGAGAGATATAAGCTCTATTGAGGAGTGTCCACCAGAGATGTTCACTGAGTGGAATAAGTTGCAAAACTTCTATAGGGACTCACTCTTAAAGCTCAGAAGCTCTTGATCACTCTGCGGAGGTCTTAAACATGAAGACCACAGAGGAAGCTCAAAACCTTATTGAAATGGTGGCCAACAACCAATATTTCTTTGCTCATCAAAGACAACGCCAACCACAAAGAGAGGAGTCATGGAGTGGAGGAGTTGATTCAATCTTAGTCAAATAAGATGATGCCAGCAACAATTCAACAACAATTTGAGCAAATGGCTAAGAGGATTGATGGCTTGCAAGTGGCAGCAGTGAGACACAAGCCAACCTCCAACACTTGGGTACAAAGTGAAGAAACTCAAGAGAGCAACACAAGAGCAGGTCAATACTGCACAACCAGAATCAGGGAACAAATGAAGTTTATGGAGAGACTTACAATCCATCTTGGAAGAATCATCCAAACCTTAGATGGGAGACAACCATAACCAAAACCAACAACCATGGCAAAGAAACACAGGCCAAAACAATTGGAAAAACACAAACCACAACCCCCATCCAACACTAATCAGAACTCATACAGAAAACCACAAAACAACTACCCAAATTTTCTAACCAATACCCACCCAATAACCACCCAACTAACCAAAACACTTATCTTCATCCATCAACACCCCAAAACCAAACCCATCACACAAGATTCACAGAGAATTACCAATTAGAAGTACTCATGGAGAAACTAATGAAAAGCCAAGAACTAACCACCAAGAATCAAGAAGCTACCATGAAGAACTTAGAAAGGCAAATTGGCCAAATCTCTAAGAAGATCTCTGTGAGAAACCATCAAGTTCACTACCCAGTGATACCATTCCCAACCCAAAGGAAGAATGCAAGGTGGTGCAACTAAGAAGTGGAAGAGTGTTAACAGATGGTAGACAAGGAGCAACAAAGAAGCCTATGGAGAATGACACTGAGCCAACAAAGAATGATGAATCCATCAACAAAGACACAATAAGCAAGAATGCTCCAGAAAACTCACAGAGGAGAATAACAAGCCACAGAATCTGAAGAAAGGAGAGAAATCATGGAGGAACCAATTCCAGAACAGCATCAAGTGGCACCACTACCTTATCCACAAAGATTCCACAAGGAAACAAAGGACCAGCACTTCCACAAATTTCTGAGACTTTCAAGAAATTGGAGATCAACATACCCTTAGCAGAAAGCTTTGGAGCAAATGCCCTTGTATGCTAAGTTTCTAAAGGAGCTCATCAACAAGAAAAGAAGATGGGATGAGCAAGAAACCATAACGATCACTGAGGAATGCAGGGCCTTGATTCAAAAGGGGCATCCCCCAAACTTGAGGATCCAGGGAGCTTCCTGTTGCCATGCACCATTGGAGAATTAACCATTACTAAAGCAATGTGCGATCTGGGAGCAAGTATTAATTTAATACCATCCTCCCTGGTGAAAAAGTTGCACATAGAGGAAGTCAAACCAGTTGCAAATGTCCTTGGAGCTGGTAGATAAGTCAATAGTGCACTCTAGGGGTATAGTTGAAAACCTTCTTGGTTAAGGTGGACAACCTCATATATCCTGCTGACTTTGTGATTCTAGAATCAGATGAAGATGATGGAGACTCTGTTTATACTAGAAGGCCATTTTTGGCACTGCAAGAGCCATCATAGACATAGAAAAAGGGAGTTAATTCTCAGAATGCATGATCAGAAAGTCATTCTGAAGTCCTACCAGAGGAACAGTTAGTAAAAGAAGAAAAACTGTGTGGACATTGATAAGGGAGGATCACAGCTAAAGGAAGAAATTGACAAGGAAATCACAGCAACACCCTAAAGCCAAGGATTATGCAATCAATGAAGAGCCCAAGAAGATATTGAAATACTATACTTGAGAAGAGATATCTCAAAAGAAGTCCATGGCCAGAAAAGAAAGGTCAACAAAAGGAAAGATGAAACACAGGAACAAACAAAAAAGGGGTTGGAAGAACAGAAAAATCCCCACAGAAGGATTTGCCAAGGGTGACAAGGTACAACTTGTGTATCAACAATTGGGAACAAAGGATTACTACACTGTTAATCAAATACTTTCTCTTGAGCATGTGGAAATTGACATCAAGAATCAGAGAAGCTGACAGTAATGACAATTGAGACACCACCACACACACTTAAAGATTCAATGTCAAGCTAATGACAAAAAAGAGCGCTTCAGGGAGAACCATGATTTAAAATTTCTGCTTTTCTTTAATAAGTATGATTTCTGATATGATTCTGAACCTCCATATTGATAAATGCACACTTATAGCATAGGTCAGAATTCTAAGTTTGGGTCCTTATGGTAATAAATTTCAACTTCCAAAAAAAAAGGAGCCATTTTTAGAACATATGCAGAATTCATTGAATAAGCATATAACCAAACACTAAGTTTGGTGTCTGCAAGTGCAACAAAATTCATAAAATCATTTACCACTTATGGAATCAAAAGCATACAAACAGGATCATGCATCATAATTATTTTTTTTTAAAAAAAGAAAATGTCAATTGTGAAGAATGGCTGATAGTTGTTCGGCCATCCCCTTCATAAAAGAAAAGTTTGGTGTTCACCAACTTTCAACATCTTTAATTAAGGGACACAATTGACCATAAAAATATTTTTATAATACACAAAACAAATAATTCTTTCTCTTTAATACAAATTAATTGCCAACAACCTTATTAATGATCTAAAGCTAGCTATCTTGATTCTTGCAGGAGAAGAAGATTAAGACAAAACCCAAGGAAGGGCCACGGCTAGGAGGAACCATGTGAGGGAGGTCACATGTGCCTAGGAGAACGCGTTCATGGGGAACAAAATCTGCATGCATGCATTCTTGGACACTTAAATACATGCAACCAATGGGAGGTGAATCCTTGTCAAGCCTCAACCATGCATGCAAGCCGTCCATCCCATGCATTCTTTGAATGAGCAAACCAATCTCAGCCCTTCATGAACACTCACGGTCCTCTCCTCATTCATTCATTGTGGTTTTGTTGAAAGGTTTGGAAACATGACCTATAAATAGCCGTTGCACCAACACGGCATACACTCCCCTTTATTCAAGCCATTTTCACATTAAAACCATATTCTCTTCCACTTTCAAAACCAACTTAATTTCCTTTCCTCACATATCTAAACAGAACCAAAGTTCACCCCAAATACAACACATATCTCTTCTTCTACTCTCATTTCTTCCTTCTTTTCACTTTAATTCTAATGGCATCCTCAAGCTCACAAAGAAGGCCGGGAAAAGAGCCTATGATAACCGAACCCCCAACCTTTGATGCAACCAAATTTAGATCCCAATTTCACGAAGGGAGATATCATAGGTTCATGGTGGCAAAGAGTATCATTTATGAGAAAGGCTTTGATTTGAGGGAAGGAGACTACCCGATCATGAAGCAAATTACTAGAGAAGAAGGTGGGAACTCTTGTGTGCTCCTCTGACTGACATCAGTGCAGTAATGATCAAGGAGTTCTATGCAAATGCTGCCAAAGAAAACAAAAATAGTGCTCCTTACACAAGCTATGTCAGAGGGGTTGAAGTGAGTTTTAGCCCTGCTGCTATCACAAGAGCTCTCAAGTTGAGAACCATCACATATCTAGAGCTTAGCTATGAGGCTAGATTGCAACGGCAAAATAATCCTGATGAGATCTTGCAAGGGATATGCATGGAAAATACAGATTGGGAGAGAGATTCAAAGGGGATTCCAAGTCACATAAGAAGGGTAAATCTCACCCCAGTGGCTAAAGGATGGTTTGAAATAGTGAGGAGATCTATTCTTCCTACTGGAAATGCCTCTTGGGTCACAATCAAAAGAGCTCTCTTGACACACTGCATATTACATGGGGGTGAGATCAATGTTGCACAACTCATAGCTGACAGCATTCAAGATATGGCAGATAGCACAAGCAAGTCAAAAGGCCTTGGACACCCAAGCACCATCCTAAGGCTATGTAATAGAGCTCATGTCGTTTTTGAAGATGAGGACACAACAAAAGTGAAGGTAGGAAAATGGATTACCAAGAAGAGCATGGAGGGAATTAATGAAGAAGAAGATCAAGAGGGGGTAGTGGCTCCTAGACAAAGAAGAGCACAAAGAGAGGAAGGACGAAATCAAGCTTATGAAGCCATTGATATGAGCCAATTGCAAAGATCAATTGATGAATTATCTCAGCAGCTCATGCAGGCTCAACAAGGTCAAAACCAACTTATGCAGGCCGAACAAGGCCAAAGTCAAGAAGGCCAAGAGAGATATCTAGAGCCCCATCCTGAATTCATGGAGCAATTCTTGAAAGAAAAAGAAGCACGAGAAGCTTGGCAGCATCAAATGGAGGAGAAGCAAGAGAGATGGCAACAACAAATGATGACTCAGCAGCAAGAATTTCAAGCACAGATCCTTGAAGGGCAAAAAGAGCAATACAAAGAATTCAAGAATCATATGACAAGCTGTATTTCAGTCAAGCTAAAGCATCGTAGTATAGTCACAACCTTTATCAATGGAAGAATGTTCATCATACTTTGGGAGAAGTTAGACATGTACAAAGAATGGAGTATGATGAAAACATGCAAGCAAGGTTGGAGTACTTGACCCACAATTTGCCAACACTCAATCCTGAGATCAAGCCATTTGAGCAATGCCCTGAATTTTTAGCCCAGCAACAAGCAAAATCTCGTCAATACACTGAGTCAACCTTCAACACATTGGAAACTTTTGGGCTCAAAGGACTCATAGATTCTGTTTGGGCTAGAAGATGTCCTGGAGAAGAGATCCAAGATTACTCCAAGACAGGGAAGAGAAAGAAGAAGAAGGGAGAATCAAGCAGCAGCCATGACCATTAGAAGGTGGCAAAGTTCTTTCATTCCCCCTCTTTCAATTTTCTAATAAGGAGATGCATGTCTGAAACATGATATGCCTCCATCATTCATTTTCCTTTGCTTTATGCATTTTCTGTTCTTTGCTGTTCATTTTAGTTAAGTTAATAAATAGCTAGAAAAATGTCAAGTTTGCATAATGCTTGTATCCATCACTTAGCTTTAAATCTTGCTTTGTTTCCCAAACGCTTAAATAAAAGAGTTTGGTTTGAATTAAAGAGTAAAATATCCAATGTTGCATGAGTATGAATGGAAGTTGGTGGTGGCACATGTGTTTGATTAAATGCATAACTCATGAAATAAGTGTTGCATAATATCATTCTCATTCAATTGTAAGTTAGCTTGCTGTTATAGAGATTCCTATTGATGATGAGATAACTCTTGGTAACCAAAAACAGAAAGAAAAAGCCAAAATGGCAAGAAAAACAAAGAATAAAGGTTGGACACCAATGGTTTGGACCCTAGGACAAATGCCTGTGGTGTTCTTGTACTGAGATCTGCTTGGATGAGTAAATTCTAAGGGGTATTTTGAAACCCGGTCACTTAGATCAACTGATTTGGGATGGCCAATTGAAAATCCACAATAAAGAGCAACTTAGATACAAAGCACTTAGTGATCCAAAGAGATGCTGGGCATCAATGATCCTAGGAAGAATTAGTGAGCTAAGTGTCTGTGGTGGAAAGATGTTGAGCAAAATAAAAGAAAATGAAGCCAAAGGCTAAGCTGCAACATTTAACACCAAACCTCTTAAAGAATAAAAAGCTTGTTAAAGCATTATAAGCCAAGGGGAGTGAGTAAAAGGAGAGTCTTATAACAGCAAGTTAGCAAACCTTTGATGCAAGATATGTATTATGCAGCAGCAACAATAAATGAGTATCATTGTCTGCATAAATGCCCCATAAATTGAAGTTCTGCTATCTGCATAATAAGGATTTATGTGCTTTTCTTATTCATATCATTTACTCTTAGTTTTGATGCTTGCTTGGGGACAAGCAAGGTTTAAGTTTGGTGTTGTGATGACAAGTCATCATATACCCATTTTTCAAGCTAATTTCACTTGTTTTGTTAGCATTTATGCACTTTCTTGCATCCTAAGTAAGTGATTTGGAGTGAAAATGCACAACTTCTCTAAATCAAGCAACCACCATGAAATTAATGTTAAATCATGAGGTTTAAGCTAATTTTAATTACATTTTAATTGATTTATAAGCCTCTTGAATTTAGTGATACTTTGAGTGGTTGTTTGGTTTATTTTAGGTGAAGAAAAGAAAAAAAATGAAAAGCGTGGCCTAAGAAGTGTGACGCAAGAAAAGGAAAGCGTGGCAAATGAAAGGGGAAGCGTGCCGCAACTCATAGTGGAAGCAACCTTGCCCTCCACAAGAGCAGACTGCCCTCTAGGAGGGCAGCACTAAGTGACCGAGCCAACAAAGGCAACCCTGCCCTGCCCACTCCAAGGGCAGAGCACAAAATGGTGCCTTGGAGCAAGGAGAAGCAAACTCTGCCCTGCCCTTGTGGAGAGCAGGATCGGGCTCCATGAGGAAAGAAATTCAAGGGAAAATGACACCCATGCAAGCCACAAGTTTCGAACAAGGGACCATGAAGAAGCCAAGCTCTAACACCCACTAGCATGCCAAAGAATCAAAAGAAAGAATAGCGTGTTTGCAAGCCACCAGATTCGAACACGGGCCATGAGATTGGGAACCTTGCCCTGCCCTTGGCGCGGGCAGGGCAGAATCATGAGTGTGCGCATCAACAAGCACCAACGCGCGCACCAATTCCTTCCTTGGCACGATCCTGGCGCACCAAACCATTCCTGCCCTGCCCTTGGCGCGGGCAGGGAGCAACCACGCGTCAACGTGCTTCGCGCGCACGCGCGCTCCTCAAATCTGGCATCATCCACGCACCAACGTGCAGCACGCGCACGCGCGCTTCTCAATTCTGGCAGCACCAAGCGCACGCACGCATCACGTTCTGGCGCAGCAGCTTTCCCGCCCTGCCCTTGGCGCGGGCAGGGCAGCCTCTGGCGCACCAAATTTCCTCCTCATGCACACCACGCAGCTTCTGGCGCACCAATTTCTTCATCATGAGCACTATGGCCGCACCAACTTCTTGTGCCTAGCATCAATTTTCTGCCCTGCCATCCACAAGGGCAGGGCAGCCTCCTGGAAGTGGATTTTGGGCCAAAATTCAAATTAAAAATTAATTTGAATTCATTTCTTCACCAATCCAAAAGCCCATCCAAATCCCATTACCCAAGAATAGAAAGTGTATAAATAGGACTTAGTTTAATGTAATTAGGACTTTTATGCTCATTTTTGAATTTTCACTTTTACCTTGGCTTTGCAATTCTACTTTCGAGCTTCCTTGAGAGAATTTGACCGAGAACTAAGAGGATCAAAGGAGAATCTCCTTTCTCAATTCTCTTGGGCAATTCTACTCTTCTGTTTTCTGAGTATTGGGTGTGTGAAATTGGGGAAATTCTGTCCCAATTCCCATTCAAGCTCTTTACATTAAATTTTCTGCATAATTCAATCCGATTCTGTTCTTCAATTGCTTCATCTTTAAATTTTCTGTTAATTGCTTAGTGAATCTAGATCTGGGAAGGAAATTGGGTTTTAGGCTCTGTTACCTAAGCTCTTGGGATCCTGAGATCATAATTCACTCTTGGGTTCCTCTGTGAACCTCTGCTACATTTTGTTTCAATTTCTGTTTGAATGCATATTGCTTCAGATTTACTTTCTGCTCAACCATTTACTGCAATCTATTTCTTCTTTATTTAGATCTTGTAACCCCACTCCTCAATTCCCTTTTACTTTCTAGCAATTTATCTTTCTTGCCATTTAAGTTACTGCAATTTAAGTTTCTTGCACTTTAAGCTTCAGTCATTTACTTTCTTGCTCTTTAAGATTTTGCACATTTACACTTCTGCTCTTCAATTTACTGCATTATTCCCTTTCCCCTTTACTTTTACTGTCATTTACTTTCTGTTAAACAAAAATCACTCAACCAATATTTGATTCGCTTGACTAAATCACCCACTAAACTAAAATTGCTCAATCCTTCAATCCCTGTGGGATCGACCTCACTCATGTGAGTTATTATTACTTGATGCGACCCGGTACACTTGCCGGTGAGTTTTGTGTTGGATCGTTTTCCACACATCATCACGGATCATCACATTCATCAAGTTGAAGAACAAGTGATATCTTAGAACAAGAACAAGCGGAATTGAATGGAAGAACAATAGTAGTTGCATTAATACTCGAGGTACAGCAGAGCTCCACACCTTAATCTATGGTGTGTAGAAACTCCACCGTTGAAAATACATAAGAACAAGGTCTAGGCATGGCCGAATGGCCAGCCTCCCAAAGAGGGTTCAATCATAAAAACATGATCAAAAGCTCCCTAATACAATAGTAAAAGGTCCTACTTATAGAAAACTAGTAGCCTAAGGTTTACAGAGATGAGTAAATGACATAAAAATCCACTCCCGGGCCCACTTGGTGTGTGCTTGGGCTGAGCAATGAAGCATTTTCGTGCAGAGACTTCTCTTGGAGTTAAACGCCAGCTTTTATGCCAGTTTGGGCGTTTAACTCCCGTTTGGGTGCCAGTTCCAGCGTTTAACGCTGGGATTTCTGAGGGTGACTTTGAACACCGGTTTGGGCCATCAAATCTTGAGCAAAGTATGGACTATCATATATTTCTGGAAAGCCCAAGATGTCTACTTTCCAACGCCGTTGAGAGCGCGCCAATTGGGCTTCTGTAGCTCCAGAAAATCCACTTCGAGTGCAGGGAGGTCAGAATCCAACAGCATCTGCAGTCCTTTTTAGTCTCTGAATCAGATTTTTGCTCAGGTCCCTCAATTTCAGCCAGAAAATACCTGAAATCACAGAAAAACACACAAACTCATAGTAAAGTCCAGAAAAGTGAATTTTAACTAAAAACTAATAAAAATATACTAAAAACTAACTAGATCATACTAAAAACACACTAAAAACAATGCCAAAAAGCATACAAATTATCCGCTCATCACAACACCAAACTTAAATTGTTGCTTGTCCTCAAGCAACTGAAAATCAAATAAGATAAAAAGAAGAGAATATGCAATGAATTCCAAAAAATCTATGAAGATCAGTATTAATTAGATGAGCGGGGCTTTTAGCTTTTTGCCTCTGAATAGTTTTGGCATCTCACTCTATCCTTTGAAATTCAGAATGATTGGCTTCTTTAGGAACTTAGAATCCAGATAGTGTTAATGATTCTCCTAGTAAGATATGATGATTCTTGAACATAGCTACTTTTTGAGTCTTGGCCGTGGCCCAAAGCACTCTGTCTTCCAGTATTACCACCGGATACATACATGCCACAGACACATAATTGGGTGAACCTTTTCAGATTGTGACTCAGCTTTGCTAAAGTCCCCAACTAGAGGTGTCCAGGGTTCTTAAGCACACTCTTATTGCCTTGGATCACAACTTTATTTCCTTCTTTTCTTTCTTTTCTCTTTCTTTTTCTCTCTTTTTTTTTCGTTTTTTTTTCATTGCTTCAAGAATCATTTTAATGATTTTTCAGATCCTCAGTAACATGTCTCCTTTTTCATCATTCTTTCAAGAGCCAACATTCATGAACCACAAATTCAAGATACATATGCACTGTTTAAGCATACATTCAGAAAACAAAAATATTGCCACCACATCAAAATAATTAAACTGTTATAAAATTCAAAATTCATGCAATTCTTTCCTTTTCAATTAAAGCACGTTTTTATTCAAGAAAGGTGATGGATTCATAGGACATTCATAACTTTAAGGCATAGACACTGAGACACTAATGATCACAAGACACAGACATAGATAAACATAAGCACTAAAATTCGAAAAACAGAAGAATAAAGAACAAGGAAATCAAGGAACGGGTCCACCTTAGTGATGGCGGCTCTTCCTTCCTCTTGAAGATCCTATGGAGTGCTTGAGCTCCTCAATGTCTCTTCCTTGTCTTTGCTGCTCCTCTCTCATGATTCTTTGATCTTCTCTAATTTCATGGAGGATGATGGAGTGTTCTTGATGCTCCATCCTTAGTTGTCCCATGTTGGAACTCAATTCTCCTAGGGAGGTGTTTAATTGCTCCCAATAGTTTTGTGGAGGAAAGTGCATCCCTTGAGGAATCTCAGGGATCTCATGATGAGTGGGGTCTCTTGTGTGCTCCATCCTCTTCTTAGTGATGGGCTTGTCCTCATCAATAGGGATGTCTCCCTCTATGTCAACTCCAACTGAATAACAGAGGTGACAAATGAGATGAGGGAAGGCTAACCTTGCCAAGGTAGAGGACTTGTCCGCCACCTTATAGAGTTCTTGGGCTATAACCTCATGAACTTCTATTTCTTCTCCAATCATGATGCTATGGATCATGATAGCCCGGTCTATGGTAACTTCGGACCGGTTGCTAGTGGGAATGATTGAGCGTTGTATAAACTCCAACCATCCTCTAGCCACGGGTTTGAGGTCATGCCTTCTCAATTGAACCGGCTTTCCTCTTGAATCTCTCTTCCATTGGGCGCCCTCTTCACATATGACTGTGAGGACTTGGTCCAACCTTTGATCAAAGTTGACCCTTCTAGTGTAGGGATGTTCATCTCCTTGCATCATGGGCAAGTTGAACGCCACCCTCACACTTTCCGGACTAAAATCCAAGTATTTCCCCCGAACCATAGTAAGATAATTCTTTGGATCCGGGTTCACACTTTGATCATGGTTCTTGGTGATCCATGCATTGGCATAGAACTCTTGAACCATCAAGATTCCGACTTTGTTGAATGGGGTTGGTAAGAACTTCCCAACCTCTTCTTCGGATCTCATGTCGGATCTCCGGATATTCACCCTTTTTGAGTGAAAAAGGGACCTCGGGGATCACCTTCTTCAAGGCCACAACTTCGTAGAAGTGGTCTTGATGCACCCTTGAGATGAATCTTTCCATCTCCCATGACTCGGAGGTGGAAGCTTTTGCCTTCCCTTTCCTCTTTCTAGAGGTTTCTCCGGCCTTGGATGCCATAAATGGTTATGGAAAAACAAAAAGCAATGCTTTTACCACACCAAACTTAAAAGGTTTGCTCGTCCTCGAGCAAAAGAAGAAAGAAGAGAGTAGAAGAAGAAGAAATGAGGGGAAAGGGAATGGCTTTTATTTTCGGCTAAGAAGGGGAGAAGTGGTGTGTATGTTGTGTGAAAATGAAGGAGTGAAGGAGGGTTTATATAGGAGAAGGAGAAGGGTAGGGTTCGGCCATTTGAGGGTGGGTTTGGGTGGGAAAGTGGTTTGAATTTGAATGGTGAGGTAGGTGGGGTTTTATGAAGGATGGGTGTGAGTGGTGAAGAGAAAGATGGGATTTGATAGGTGAAGGGTTTTTGGGGAAGAGGTGTTGAGGTGATTGGTGAATGGGTGAAGAAGAGAGAGAGAGTGGTAGGGTAGGTGGGGATCTTGTGGGGTCCACAGATCCTGAGGTGTCAAGAAAAAGTCATCCCTGCACCATATGGCATTCAAAATCACGTTTTGAGCTATTTCTGGCGTTAAACGCCAGGCTGGTGCCCATTTCTGTCGTTTAACGCCAGCTTCTTGCCCTTTTCTGGCGTTTAACGCCAGTCTGGTGCCCCTTTCTGGCGTTAAACGCCCAGAATGGTGCCAGACTGGGTGTTAAACGCCCAACAGCTAACCTCACTGGCGTTTAAACGCCAGTGGGTGCGTCCTCCAGGGTGTGCTATTTTTCTTCCTGTTTTTCATTCTGTTTTTGCTTTTTTCATTGATTTTGTGACTTCTTATGATCATCAACCTACAAAAAAGAGAAAATAACTAAAATATAACATTGGGTTGCCTCCCAACAAGCGCTTCTTTAATGTCAGTAGCTTGACAGAGGACTCTCATGGAGCCTCACAGATATTCAGAGCCATGTTGGAACCTCCCAACACCAAACTTAGAGTTTGAATGTGGGGGTTCAACACCAAACTTAGAGTTTGGTTGTGGCTTCCCAACACCAAACTTAGAGTT
Organism: Arachis hypogaea; assembly: GCF_003086295.3. NCBI lineage: Eukaryota > Viridiplantae > Streptophyta > Magnoliopsida > Fabales > Fabaceae > Arachis > Arachis hypogaea. Next base: position 62,389,452 of record NC_092037.1, read on the forward strand.
TGACTGTGGGGGCTCTGTTTGTCTCTGATTTGAGAGAAGCTCTTCATGCTTCCTCTCCATGATGACAGAGGGATATCCTTGAGCCTTAAACATAAGGGATTCTTCATTCACTTGAATGATCAACTCTCCTCTATCAACATCAATCACAGCCTTTGCTGTGGCTAGGAAGGGTCTGCCAAGGATGATGGATTCATCCATGCACTTCCCAGTCTCTAGGAATATGAAATCAGTAAGGATGTAATGGTCTTCAACCTTAACCAGAACATCCTCTACAAGTCCATGGGCTTGTTTTCTTGAATTGTCTGCCATCTCCAGTGAGATTTTTGCAGCTTGCACCTCAGAGATCCCTAACTTCTCCGTTACAGAGAGAGGCATGAGGTTTACACTTGACCCTAAGTCACACAAGGCCTTCTTGAAGGTCATGGTGCCTATGGTACAAGGTATTGAAAACTTCCCAGGATCCTGTCTCTTTTGAGGCAGTTTCTGCCTAGACAAGTCATCCAGTTCTTTGGTGAGCAAAGGGGGTTCATCCTCCCAAGTCTCATTTCCAAATAACTTGTCATTTAGCTTCATGATTGCTCCAAGGTATTTAGCAACTTGCTCTTCAGTGACATACTCATCCTCTTCAGAGGAAGAATACTCATCAGAGCTCATGGATGGTAGAAGTAAGTCCAATGGAATCTCTATGGTCTCAAGTTGAGCCTCAGAGTCCCATGGTTCCTCATTGGGGAACTCATTGGAGGTCAGTGGACGTCCATTGAGGTCTTCCTCAGTGTTGTTCACTGCCTCTCCTTCCTCCCAAAATTCGGCCATGTTGATGGCCTTGGACTCTCCTTTTGGATTTTCTTCTGTATTGCTTAGGAGAGTACTAGGAGGGAGTTCAGTAATTTTCTTGCTCAGCTGACCCACTTGTCCTTCCAAATTTCTAATGGAGGACCTTGTTTCAGTCATGAAACTTTGAGTGGTTTTGATTAGATCAGAGACCATGGTTGCTAAGTCAGAGTTATTCTGCTTAGAACTCTCTGTCTGTTGCTGAGAAGATGATGGAAAAGGTTTGCTATTGCTAAACCTGTTTCTTCCACCATTATTATTATTGAAACCTTGTTGAGGTCTCTGTTGATCCTTCCATGAAAGATTTGGATGATTCCTCCATGAAGGATTGTAGGTGTTTCCATAGGGTTCTCCCATGTAATTCACCTCTTCTATTGAAGGGTTCTCAGGATCATAAGCTTCTTCCTCAGATGAAGCCTCCTTAGTACTGCTTGGTGCATTTTGCATTCCAGACAGACTTTGAGAAATCATATTGACTTGTTGAGTCAATATTTTATTCTGAGCCAATATGGCATTCAGAGTGTCAATCTCAAGAATTCCTTTCTTCTGACTAGTCCCATTGTTCACAGGATTTCTTTCAGAAGTGTACATGAATTGGTTATTTGCAACCATTTCAATCAGTTCTTGAGCTTCAGTAGGCGTCTTCTTCAGATGAAGAGATCCTCCTGCAGAGCTATCCAGAGACATCTTGGATAGTTCAGAGAGACCATCATAGAAAATACCTATGATGCTCCATTCAGAAAGCATATCAGAAGGACACTTTCTGATTAATTGTTTGTATCTTTCCCAAGCTTCATAGAGGGATTCTCCTTCCTTCTGTCTGAAGGTTTGGACTTCCACTCTAAGCTTACTCAATTTTTGAGGTGGAAAGAACTTTGCCAAGAAGGCATTGACTAGCTTTTCCCAAGAGTCCAGGCTTTCTTTAGGTTGAGAATCCAACCATGTCCTAGCTCTGTCTCTTACAGCAAAAGGGAATAGCATAAGTCTGTAGACCTCAGGGTCAACCCCATTAGTCTTGACAGTGTCACAGATTTGCAAGAACTCAGCTAAGAACTGATGAGGATCTTCCAGTGGAAGTCCATGGAACTTGCAATTCTGTTTCATTAGAGAAACTAATTGAGGCTTAAGCTCAAAGTTGTTTGCTCCAATGGCAGGGATAGAGATGCCTCTCCCATAGAAATTGGGAGTAGGTACAGTAAAGTCACCCAGCACCTTCCTTGCATTGTTGGCATTGTTGTTTTCGGCTGCCATGTGTTCTTCTTCTTTGGAGAATTCGGTCAGGTCCTCTAAAGAGAGTTGTGCTTTGGCTTCTCTTAGCTTTCTCTTCAAGGTCCTTTCAGGTTCAGGATCAGCCTCAACAAGAATGCCTTTGTCTTTGCTCCTGCCCATATGAGAGAGAAGAGAACAAGAAATGTGGAATCCTCTATGTCACAGTATAGAGATTCTTTGAAATGTCAGAGGAAAAGAAGAGTAGAAGACAGAAGTAGAAAATTCGAACTTATCAAAGGGGATGGAGTTCGAATTTTGCATTAAGGAATAGTGTTAGTCCATAAATAGAAGGATGTGAGAAGAAGGGAAGTGATTTTCGAAAATTAAGTAAAAATTTTGAAAACATTTTTGAAAAACATTACTTAATTTTCGAAAATGAAAGTGGGAAAGAAACAAAGTGATTTTTGAAAAAGATTTTGAAATTAGAAATCAAAAAGATTTGATTGAAGACTATTTTGAAAAAGATGTGGTTAAGAAAATATGATTGGTTTTAAAAAGATGTGATTGAGAAGATATGATTTGAAAAACATTTTGAAAAAAAAGAATTGATTTTGAAAATTAAAAACTTGACTAACAAGAAAAGATATGATTCAAACATTAAACCTTTCTCAACAGAAAAGGCAACATACTTGAAATGTTGAATCAAATCATTAATTGGTAGCAAGTATCTTTGAAAAAAGAAAGAAATTAAATTTGAAAGAGATTTGATTGAAAAGATATGATTTGAAAAAGTTTTGATTTTGAAAAACTTTGAAAACTGAAAAAAAATTGCATTGAAAAACAGAATCTTCCCCCTTGTGCCATCCTGGCGTTAAACGCCCAGAATGGTGCACATTCTGGCGTTTAACGCCCAAAACTATACCCTTTTGGGCGTTAAACGCCCAACCAGGTACCCTGGCTGGCGTTTAAACGCCAGTCTGTCCTTCTTCACTGGGCGTTTTGAACGCCCAGCTTTTTCTGTGTAATTCCTCTGCTGTATGTTCTGAATCTTCAATTCTCTGTATTATTGACTTGAGAAGACACAAATTAAAAATATTTTTGGGTTTTTAATAATAAGGAAAAGTCAAAATGCAACAAGAATCAAATAACAATGCATGCAAGACACCAAACTTAGCAGTTTGTATACTACTGACACTTACAAAATGAAAATGCATATGAGACACACAAAACACTCAAGTCAATTGAATTCAAAGATCAGAGCACGAAAATTATCAAGAATTACTTGAAGATCCTTAAGACACATGAATGAATGCATGCAGTTGACACCAAACTTAAGATGAGACTAGTGTCTCAACAAGAAACATAGAATATTTTTTTGTTTTTATGATTTTCTTAATTTTTTTTGTGTTTTTCGAAAATTAAGTGGAAAAAGGTATCAAAATTCTCAATGAGAATTCCAGGAATCAGTGCAATGCTAGTCTAAGACTCCGGTCCAGGAATTAGACATGGCTTCACAGCCAGCCAAGCTTTCAAAGAAAGCTTCGGTCCAAAACACTAGACATGGCCAAAGGCCAGCCAAGCCTTAGCAGATCACTGCTCCAAAAGCAAGATTGATAATGATCAACACGCTCTTGTGATGATAAGTTGAAACCTCGGTCCAATGAGATTAGACATGGCTTCTCAGCCAGCCAGACTTCAACAAATCATCATGAAACTCTAGAATTCATTTTCAAGAATTTCGAAAAAAATAAATACCTAATCTAAGCAACAAGATGAACCGTCAGTTGTCCAAACTGAACAATCCTTGGCACTGATGTTACCAAAAGCTTGCTCAAAACTTGAACAATCCCCGGCAACGGCGCCAAAAACTTGGTGCGCGAAATTGTGAACAATACTTTTCACAACTCTCATAATCCCCGGTCATGAACCCCAAAGACTTGGTGTTCAATACCATGGCATTACACAACTTCGCACAACTAACCAGCAAGTGCACTGGGTCGTCCAAGTAATAAACCTTACGCGAGTAAGGGTCGATCCCACGGAGATTGTTAGTATGAAGCAAGCTATGGTCATCTTGTAAATCTTAGTCAGGCAAACTCAAATGGATATGTTGATGAACGAAAATAAACAATAAGATAAAGATAGAGGTACTTATGTAATTCATTGGTAGGAACTTCAGATAAGCGCATGAAGATGCCTTCCCTTCCGTCTCTCTGCTTTCCTATTGTCTTCATCCAATCCTTCTTACTCCTTTCCATGGCAAGCTTGTGTAGGGTTTCACCGTTGTCAATGGCTACCTCCCATCCTCTCAGTGAAAACGATTGCATATGCTCTGTCACAGCACGCGGAATTCATCTGTCGGTTCTCGGTCAGGCCGGAATAGAATCCATCGATTCTTTTGCGTCTGTCACTAACGCCCCGCCTGCTAGGAGTTTGAAGCACGTCACAGTCATTCAATCATTGAATCCTACTCAGAATACCACAGACAAGGTTAGACCTTCCGGATTCTCTTGAATGCCGCCATCAGTTCCAGCCTATACCACGAAGATTCCGATTAAAGAATCCAAGAGATATTCACCCAATCGAAGGTAGAACAGAGGTGGTTGTCAGTCACATGTTCATAAGTGAGAATGATGATGAGTGTCACGGATCATCACATTCATCAAGTTGAAGAACAAGTGATATCTTAGAACAAGAACAAGCGGAATTGAATGGAAGAACAATAGTAGTTGCATTAATACTCGAGGTACAGCAGAGCTCCACACCTTAATCTATGGTGTGTAGAAACTCCACCGTTGAAAATACATAAGAACAAGGTCTAGGCATGGCCGAATGGCCAGCCTCCCAAAGAGGGTTCAATCATAAAAACATGATCAAAAGCTCCCTAATACAATAGTAAAAGGTCCTACTTATAGAAAACTAGTAGCCTAAGGTTTACAGAGATGAGTAAATGACATAAAAATCCACTCCCGGGCCCACTTGGTGTGTGCTTGGGCTGAGCAATGAAGCATTTTCATGCAGAGACTTCTCTTGGAGTTAAACGCCAGCTTTTATGCCAGTTTGGGCGTTTAACTCCCGTTTGGGTGCCAGTTCCAGCGTTTAACGCTGGGATTTCTGAGTGTGACTTTGAACGCCGGTTTGGGCCATCAAATCTTGGGCAAAGTATGGACTATCATATATTGCTGGAAAGCCCAGGATGTCTACTTTCCAACGCCGTTGAGAGCGCGCCAATTGGGCTTCTGTAGCTCCAGAAAATCCACTTCGAGTGCAGGGAGGTCAGAATCCAACAGCATCTGCAGTCCTTTTTAGTCTCTGAATCAGATTTTTGCTCAGGTCCCTCAATTTCAGCCAGAAAATACCTGAAATCACAGAAAAACACACAAACTCATAGTAAAGTCCAGAAAAGTGAATTTTAACTAAAAACTAATAAAAATATACTAAAAACTAACTAGATCATACTAAAAACACACTAAAAACAATGCCAAAAAGCATACAAATTATCCACTCATCAAGAGACGATATTCATGTTAGCTACCGAATGTGTTAGTTTCTAGCAAGATAACCGACGCGTGAGCTCATGGGCAGTAGGATAGGCATGCTTCATACTGCATTTGTTTGCAATTATTTGGGTGTGCATAATTAATTTGGTTTGCCTAATTGATAATCCGTGTAACTGCTAATTGTACTATTTGTCATAATTATTTTCTATGTGTGATTGTTTCTTTGTCTGTTTGATTGTTCATGATTGTGACTCATTGGTTTAGAGTGAGATGGCTTGTAAGTGAATATATATGGGGTCAGAGACAGAGATTTGATATTATTTTGGGCCGAAGGCCGAGATTCGACATTGTTGCGGGTTTTGGGTCAGAGACCATGACTGGTTGGCCGGAGGCCGTAATTTGGTAAGTTGATAAAGGTTGATATGCACATTGACTTGTGATGGTTTGTTTGTTGATTGATTTTGCTTGGGCTGGAGGCCGTGATTGATTATATGATGGGCCAAAGGCCATAATTGATTTATGTTTAAGGTTTAGTAAAGTATGAAAAATTAAACTAGTTCAGCATAGACTTAATATACCTATGCTTGGAACAGGTTGGTCATTCATGCATTTTAAATATCTTTTAAGATTTTATAATGAAAATATGAATTTCAGTTTTGAATAAATAACTATTGGTTTCTGAAAAAATTCATAAGACGAGCGATAATCAATGCGGTTAAAATCCATTCTTTTCCTTATGCATATCTTCTTATGACAATTCTGCAACTCCTCTGATGGGACCATATGGTTAAGTTCTCACCCTTTACAGACTTCTCTTTTCAAGATGGATGAGGTAGCTCATGAAGTTTCCTTCTGTGCATCTGGTTGTATATATAGTTATAGTTTTTCTCTTGCTTCTGTTATTGTTATTTACATCTTTGTAAAGAGGGATAGGAGTTGTGATTCTTGTGAGATAACTTTGAATACATACATATATATATATATATATGCTTGTATAATTAATATGATTTTAGATATAATAGTGTTATGATGATTTGTATGTATGTGCGAGAAAAAGAAAAAGTATTTTCGGATTTCAAATAAAAGTTTATACGGTTTCTAGTAAAGGCTCCTATCTCTCAATAAGAATTACTTTGTTGATAGTATAGTCCCAAACCAACAATTGACCCTAATCAAAGTTGAAATAAAGATTGTCACAAAACAAATCAAATAATCAGGAGTTTTAAATCTCTAGTCGTTCTCCCACAGAATTGTAGTGAGGTGTCTATATCATTGGCTATAAGAAATCGGGGGTGAGTTAGAAATTGACACAAAATTAAATAACAAGATAGTAAATGACAATTAGCTAATAAATGAAAGGAGATTCAAATGCTAAAAAAGATCTTGACAAGGGTTGAGAGTCAAGGTTTTCTATCCTAGTCATTGACCACAAACATGACAATTATGAAGAGTTAATCCCATTTAGTCAACCCTAACATCGAAGGTAAGTCAAATAGGCATAATTGATCTTAATTCACAAATCCTAGCTAACTCACAAATTAGCTTAGTGAAAGACTAGCGTTAGTGGAAACAAAATCAACTAACAACCCTAAATCACCAATCAATATTGGACATCAATGACTTAAGGTCACCTAAATCTTCAATTCCAAGGCAAGAGTGTGAAAAACTATTCAATAACTAAAATAGGCATTTTATCAAACACTTGGAATGCATAAAAAAAGTATGGTAAATTGCATGAATAAAAAAATCTATAACTACCAATTGCAAGAAAACAATAATAAAAACTCAATTAAGCAATAATAAACATGAAAACATCAAATTGCATTAAAGAAAATTGGAAATTAAACAAGAGAGTCATAAACCAAAATTGACAAAATAAAGGAACTAACAATTAAAACTAAACAAATTAAGATGCTACAATAAGAAAATGCCAAGAAAACTAAACTAAAATAAGATTAAAACCTAAATCTAAGGAGAAATTAAACTAAGAAACCCTAAATTTTAGAGAGAAGTTGGAACTTTTCTTCTCTAAAATTGTCCTAAAACATAGTAAAAACCTATACTATGATTACTTGGTTCCCCCTTCAATCCTTGGATCAATAGCATCAGAAATGAGTTGGATTGGACCCAAAAAAACCCTGAAATTGCGACCCATGTATTCACTTAAGTGAAATCACATGCTGACAGTCATGCGTACACGCAAATTTGTGAATTTCCAAAATGATGCGTATGCATGAGGCATGCATCTGCACAACTTGGGATTCATGTGGACGTATAAGGCATGCGTACGCACAACCATGAGGTGCTCCAAACATCATTTTTTCATGAATTCTCCACTTTTGCATGCTTTTTCTTCACTTTTTCAAGTCATCCTTGCCTTCTAAGCCTGAAATTACTTCAACAAATATATCCAGGTATAGAATGGAATTAAAGTTAATTAAATTTAGCAATTTAAGGGCCTAAAAAGCATGTTTTTATTCTTAAGCACAATTTAGGAGCAATTTACAAAATCATGCTATTTCAGTGATAAGTTGATAAAATCTATTCAATTCAATCCAAAATAAACCATAAAATTGTCGTTTATCAAACTCCTCACACTTAAACAATAGCATGTCCTTCTACTAAATATCAAGAAAGATAAGAAAGGGGTATCAACATTTATTCAATGCAAACTATCTATATGCAATCTATCTAATTGCATGCAACTACTCTACCTAATACTATCTAATTATCTATATGTATCTACTTAGTCAAAATAAATCAGTTTCCAAGAAACTATGTAAACAATCAAGGTCTAAAGAAAATAGCAATCGAGTCAAATCCACAATTGAATTGAGTCCTAGAAAAGAATTTACAAACTTGCAAGATAAGAAATAATCATAGATGAAAACAAAGAGTTGAGTAATCAAACCCCTCACCAGATGTATATACGCTCTAATCGCTCAAGTGTATAGGGTTGATTTACTCAATTCTCCTATAGTCATGCTTTCTAAGATTTATTCTTTATCTAACAATCAACAATTATTTAACGTATGCATACAATTATCATGAGGGCTTTCCAAAGGTTGTAACGAGGCTAGGGCAAATGTAACGATGCATATGGCTAAGTGAGCTAGAATTTGAATCTTTGATTAAGCTAAACTCTCACCTAACATATAACAACCTATGCAATTCTAATACAAAACCTAGCTACCCATTATTTCACTTTTCATATACTCATGCATTCTTTCCAATTCACATCCCATATGCATTGTTATTATCACTTTTCTTTAGGGCATTTGTCCCCTTTTATTGCTTTTTTTTTCTTTTTCTCCTCTTTTTATTTTTTTTCAAAGTGAAATATGTACACAAGTGTCAATGCATATGGATTACACAATTAATACATGAGCATGTACCCCATTTCTAAGATTTTCAATAAAAATACAAAACACGCTTTTATCAACCAATGTTCCTAAATTTTTCCACACTTAGATATTACACACTCTCACCAGTCTAAGCTAATCAAAGATCCAAATAAAGAATATTTATTATTTTTTACTTAAGGCTAGTAATGTGCTAAATTTAAGACAAAAGGGGGATTAATAAGGCTCAAAGTTAGCTAACAAAGGTAGATGAAATTGTAAAGCTATATGGGTAAGTGAGCTACAATGACATAATAGCCTCAATCACATAAATGCATGTATACACTAAATAATGGACATAAAGAATAAAACAAATCAAAGATTGTTATCATGGAAAGAGAATAATACACAAGAGTAAAGATAGTAGTTAATATGATGTAACCACACGTTAAGGCTCAAAACTCACAGGATTGTATTCTAGCTCAAAAACCATATTCCACAATGTATAATTCAAGCAAGTTTAAATGAAAAATATTAACTCAAATCAATTGGAATATCAATGCCTTATATAAAAGGAAGTTTTCTTGAAAATTTTATTAGTTTGAATAAGCTTATTTTATATATATATATATATATATATATATATATATATATATATATATATATATATATATATATATAATGTGATTGGATGAAAAATAAAAAATCCGAAGTTCATTTCCTAATTTCAATCAAACTAAATCATCATGTATATAGGAAACTAAACTAGGTGTAATTATCACTTTGTCCGATCACAATCAACAACTAAAAACTAAAAGCATATATACAAGCCAAAATAAAAGTGAATCAAGCTATAAAGATACTAGTTATGTACAAAGCAAACTAATAAAAGTGCCATAAACTAAAAAAAATACTTAAAATAACAAAATAAAGCTAAAAGTGTTTGGAATAGAACATTTTACCCAAAAAGATTCTCGCCAATCGGTCGGACGACCTCTCCACACTTAAGATTTGCACCATCCTTGGTGCTTATGCAATCATGCGGATTAAAAGGAGTCATTATCGTCGTTATCGTCGCTACCGTCAGCTGGTGCGTCCAACTCCTCCTCCTCACTATGCTCTGAGGGGGTGTCCAACTCCTTTATCGCCTTGTCCTAAGTCAGAAAATGGCGCTTAATGCTATCATCCAAGCGACGCTCTAAACGAGCTATATCCTCAGTAAGCCAGTGGACCAGACGGTAGAGCGGCTGTGATGATGATGATGATGATGGTAGCTAAGCTGGTTGCGTTGATGGTCCTGCTGCTGCTGAAGAAGTGGCTGCCTCTGTGGTAGTGGTCCTCCTGCATCCTTGGCGTCTGTTGGATGACTAAGGCTTGAACCAATTGTTATGTGGAATGATCCTCTTACTACCGGCAATCGGCCTCTCATCTGCATCCTCCCAAACTACCTCAACTCTTAGATCCAACTGTGTAATCAGGCACGGGAATGCCAGGTTGCTAATGTGATGCGTCTGACCCTTATATTTTTTGATGAGCCTGGGAAGGTATAACTACTTTCCTTCCAAGACACACCAGATAAGCACAGCCATGTCCAAAGTGATCTCCGTCTCATGAATACTAGGCATCACATAATTTGTCAAGATCTGATGCCAGAGCCTAGCCTCAATGGTAAGATATCTGAGCGTTATGCCTTTCGGACTCGGCTTTGATGGCCATAGATCCAAGGACTGTCAGGGTGATGGCGATTACGCACAACACTATATCCCAATCAAAATTCATTATCTGTATATCCTCCTCCGCCTTTTGGAAATCATCTTTCTCAGTAACCTTAGACGAGAACTGGAGGACCTCTTCAATGGCCTCTTCAATAACTAAAATCTGCTTGCCTCGGAGAAAAACTGCGTCAAGGGTCACTCTATAATAGTTGCAGTAAAACTCGCAGGCCCGTGACGTGTTCACTCTTACTAGGTCCCAATCCAAGAAAACCCATCCCCGCTGAGTGATCTGATGCTCAGTAAACTTTTGGAGCTTAGGGAGAATCTGAAGCTTTTTCTCAACATAGAGGCTCCTCTTCAAAAAATCCTGGAACTTCAACTCTGAGTAAAGGTTCGCAAACTTAGACAGATCAATAGAGGGTGTGTTTTGATTAGCTTTGTCCCTCTTACTAATCTGCCTCTCTGGTGGTGGCTCTTTTGCTATTTCAGTGATCTGTGAAGTTCGCTTCCTTTTACTCGGGCCAGTAGCCTTAGCTTTATCCTTTGCTTTCATGTCAGTCATCCTGAAAAGGATCAAAGGAAATGGGGATATGAAATGCGATCTAAGGCATACAAAGTAGAAATATAAGCAAGCAAGCATAATAAAAACTGAGGCACAACTATAAGTGAAGAGAAATGAGAAAACAGAATTGATTGGAAATGGACGTGAAATTACAATGCAAACTCAAGTAGAAGTTCCAATTAATCAAAGTCAATTAAAGTTTGTTAGCTTTCATGTTTAACAAAAGAAAGCAAGGACACATTGTTGCTATGCACTTAGAGAAAGAAAAGAATTAGTTGAAAAAGAAAAATATTAATTGAAAAAGAAAAGTGAAATATTATGTACATAGCAAACATGATCCTTGACATTGAGAAGTTTTCAAAAATATAAAATAGACAAGCTCACATTCAACTTCATAAGTAAAGCAATATGCTAGGAATGACGAATTCAAGTTATGTGTAGTGCACATATTCAATCAAATAAAGTTCACAAGTCATTGATGAGCGGATAATTTATACGCTTTTTGGCATTGTTTTTAGTATGTTTTTAGTATAATCTAGTTAGTTTTTAGTATATTTTTATTAGTTTTTAGCAAAAATTCACTTTTCTGGACTTTACTATGAGTTTGTGTGTTTTTCTGTGATTTCAGGTATTTTCTGGCTGAAATTGAGGGTCCTGAGCAAAAATCTGATTCCGAGACCAAAAAGGACTGCAGATGCTGTTGGATTCTGACCTCCCTGCACTCGAAGTGGATTTTCTGGAGCTATAGAAGCCTAATTGGCGCGTTCTCAACGGCGTTGGAAAGTAGACATCCTGGGCTTTCCAGCAATATATGATAGTCCATACTTTGCCCAAGATTTGATGGCCCAAACCGGCGTGGCAAATCAGCCTCAGAAATTCCAGCGTTTAACGCTGGAACTGGCATAAAACTTGGAGTTAAACGCCCAAACTGGCATGAAAGCTGGCGTTTAACTCCAGAAAAGGTCTCTACACGAAAATGCTTCATTGCTCAACCCAAGCACACACCAAGTGGGCCTGGAAGTGGATTTTTAAGTCATTTACTCATCTCTGTATACCCTAGGCTACTAGTTTACTATTAATAGGATCTTTTGACATTGTATCAGTACCTCATGACACTTTACACATTTTCTTTGTGTACCTTCCACAGCATGAGTCTCTAAACCCCATGGTTGGGGGTGAGAAGCTCTGCTGTGTCTTGATGGATTAATGCAATTACTACTGTTTCTCATTCAATCATGCTTGCTTCCATTCTAAGATAATACTTGTTCTTAACCCGGATGAATGTGATGATCCGTGACAATCATCATTCTCAACTATGAACGCGTGCCTGACAACCACCTCCGTTCTACCTTAGATTAAGTAGTTATCTCTTAGATTCTTTAATCGGAATCTTCGTGGTATAAGCTAGAACTGATGGCGGCATTCAAGAGAATCCGGAAGGTCTAAACCTTGTCTGTGGTATTCTGAGTAGGATTCAACGATTGGATGACTGTGACGTGCTTCAAACTCCTAGTAGGCGGGGCGTTAGTGACAGACGCAAAAGAATCGCGGGATTCTATTCCGGCCTGACCGAGAACCGACAGATGATTAGCCATGCTGTGACAGAGCATAGGAACATTTTCACTGAGAGGATGGGAGGTAGCCATTGACAACGGTGAAACCCTACATACAGCTTGCCATGGAAGGAGCTTTGCGTGTTTGAAGAAGAAGACAGTAGGAAAGCAGAGATTCAGAAGATGGAGCATCTCCAAAACCTCAACCTATTCTCCATTACTGCAAAACAAGTAATCATTTCATGTTCTTTTGTTCTTTTTCACAATCAATCCTGATAATTTCCAATCTCCTGACTAAGATTTACAAGATAACCATAGCTTGCTTCAAGCCGACAATCTCCGTGGGATCGACCCTTGCTCACGCAAGGTATTACTTGGACGACCCAGTGCACTTGCTGGTTAGTTGTGCGGAGTTGCAAAAGTGTGATTGCAATTTCGTGCACCAAGTTTTTGGCGCCGTTGCCGGGGATTGTTCGAGTTTGGACAACTGACGGTTTATCTTGTTGCTTAGATTAGGACTGTTTTGTTTTTGTTGGTTTAGAGTCTTTTATTTGAGTTTAGTTTTATATTTTAAGTTTGGTGTCTTCTTTGTGTTTTCCTTTAAGTTTTCGAAAGTTTGTGTTTGATTTTCTAAAAATTTTAAGTTTGGTGTCTTTTGTGCTTTTATTCACTTAAAAATTTTTCAAAAATTAGTTCTTGGTGTTCATCTTGATCCTCAAAGTGTTCTTGGTGTTCATCTTGACATTCAAAGTTTTCTTGTTTGTTCTCTTTGTTTTGATCTAAAATTTCTAAGTTTAGTGTCTTTTGTTGTTTTTCTCTTTCCTCATTAAAATTAAAAAAATAAAAAAAAATATCCTTTCCTTGTTTTACTCATAATTTTCGAAATTTTGCATTAAATTAGTCAAAGATTTTCAAAATCATATCTTTTCAATCATTTTTACTTGCAATCATATCTTCTCAATCATATCTTTTTCAAAATAATTCTCAATCATATCTTTTTAATTGCTAATTCCAAAATCTTTTTAATTAATTAATTAATTTAGTTTTCAATTTGCTTTGATTTTATTTTTCGAAATTTTATTTTATTTTCCATTTATTTTATTTTACTATTTTCGGTCACTGTTAATTAAAAAAAAATTTACTTTACTTGTGAATTCATATCATATTCCCTTTCTCCATCATGGACCTAAGTGGAATTGAGCAGTCCAGAAGGACTCTGGGGTCATATGCTAACCCCATTACAGCTGCATATGGGAGTAGCATCTGTATACCTCCCATCAAAGCAAGCAGCTTTGAGCTAAACCCTCAACTCATTATCATAGTGCAGCAAAATTGTCAGTATTCCAGTCTTCCTCAGGAAGAGCCTACTGAGTTTCTGGCACAGTTCTTACAAATTGCTGACACAGTACGTGATAAAGAGGTGGATTAGGATGTCTACAGACTATTACTGTTTCCATTTGCTGTAAAAGATCAAGCTAAGAGGTGGTTGAATAAACAACCTACAGCAAGCATAAAGACATGGAAACAGTTATCAGACAAATTCCTGAATCACTTTTACCCTCCAAAGAGGATGACACAGTTAAGGCTGGACATCCAAGGCTTTAAACAAGAGGATAATGAATCCCTTTATAATGCCTGGGAGAGGTATAGAGGTATGCTAAGAAAATGCCCCTCTGAAATGTTTTCAGAGTGGGTACAATTAGACATCTTCTACTATGGGCTTACAGAAAAAGCTCAGATGTCTTTAGACCACTCAGCTGGTGGATCTATACACATGAGGAAGACAATTGAAGAGGCTCAAGAGCTCATAGACACTGTTGCTAGAAACCAATATTTGTACTCTAGCAATGAGTTCTCTCCAAAAGGGGAAGTCATGGCAGTAGCCACTGATCCTAATCTTCAAGAACAGATGATTGAGCTTAATCAACAAATGCTCCTGATGACAGAACAGTTAGCAGAATTTAAAGAGATGCTCCATGAAACTAAAGTTGCTAACAAGAACATAGAACTGCAGTTGAATCAAGCAAAACAGCAGATATCTAAACAAATAATAGAAGAATGTCAAGCAGTTCAACTGAGGAGTGGGAAGACATTGAATAACACTGCTCAAAGTAGCAGAAATCCAAATAAGGAACAATTGACAGAGGATAACCAAACCACTATCCAAAATCCCTCTGAGGACAGTAAGAGCCCAGAGAGGAATGCTATTGGCGTTCAAACGCCAGAAAAGGAGGGAAAGATGGCGTTAAACGCCCACTCCCTGCCCAGTTCTGGCGTTCAAACGCCAGAAAAGGGGGAAAAGTTGGCGTTAAACGCCCATTTTCCACCCAATCCTGGCGTTCAAACGCAAAAGGGGAATCAGACACCTGAGAGTGCTGATAGTAATCCCTCTAAAAAGGCTTCTTCAACCACTTCTGTAAGGAATAAACCCGCAGCAATTAAGGTTAAAGAATATAAAGCCAAGATGCCTTATCCCCAGAGACTCCGCCAAGCGGAACAGGATAAGCAATTTGCCCGCTTTGCAGACTATCTCAGGACTCTTGAAATAAAGATTCCGTTTGCAGAGCCACTTGAGCAAATACCTTCTTATGCTAAGTTCATGAAAGAAATCTTAAGTCATAAGAAGGATTGGAGAGAAACTGAGAAAGTGTTTCTCACTGAAGAATGCAGTGCAGTCATTCTAAAAAGCTTACCAGAAAAGCTTCAAGATCCAGGAAGCTTTATGATACCATGCACATTAGAAGGTGCCTGCACCAAGACAGCACTATGTGATCTTGGAGCAAGCATCAATCTAATACCTGCATCCACTATCAGAAAGCTTGGGTTGACTGGAGAAGTCAAACCAACCCGGATATGCCTCCAACTTGCTGATGGCTCCATTAAATACCCATCAGGCATAATAGAGGATATGATTGTCAAGGTTGGGCCATTCGCCTTTCCCACTGACTTTGTAGTGCTGGAAATGGAGGAGCACAAGAGTGCAACTCTTATTCTAGGAAGACCTTTCCTAGCAACTGGACGGACCCTCATTGACGTCCAAAAAGGGGAATTAACCCTGAGAGTCAATGAGGATGAGTTCAAGTTGAATGTTGTCAAAGCTATGCAGCATCCAAACACATCAAATGACTGCATGAGCACTGATATTATTGACTCTTTGGTGGAGGAGGTCAATATGACTGAAAGTCTTGAATCAGAGCTAGATGACATCTTTAAAGATGTTCTGCCTGATCTGGAGGAACTAAAGGAAATAAAAATTCTGAAAATTCCTCAAGAAAAAGACAAACCTCCTAAACCAGAGCTCAAGCCACTACCACCATCCCTGAAATATGCATTTCTGGGAGAAGGTGACACTTTTCCAGTGATCATAAGCTCTGCTTTAAATCCACAGGAAGAGGAAGCACTAATTCAAGTGCTAAGGATACACAAGACAGCTCTTGGGTGGTCCATAAGTGATCTTAAGGGCATTAGCCCAGCAAGATGCATGCACAAGATCCTATTGAAGGATCATGCTAAGCCAGTGGTTCAACCACAAAGGCGGCTAAATCCAGCCATGAGGGAGGTGGTGCAGAAAGAGGTCACTAAGTTACTAGAGGCTGGGACTATTTATCCTATTTCTGACAGCCCCTGGGTGAGCCCTGTTCACGTTGTCCCCAAGAAGGGAGGCATAACAGTGGTTCATAATGAAAAGAATGAACTGGTTCCTACAAGAATAGTTACAGGGTGGCGTATGTGTATTGACTACAGAAGGCTCAATACAGTCACCAGAAAGGATCATTTTCCTTTACCATTCATAGACCAGATGCTAGAAAGACTAGCAGGTCATGAATACTACTGATTTTTGGACGGCTACTCAGGTTACAACCAAATTGCAGTAGATCCTCAGGACCAAGAGAAAACAGCATTTACATGTCCTTCTGGAGTATTTGCCTACAGAAGGATGCCTTTTGGTCTGTGCAATGCACCTGCAACCTTTCAGAGGTGCATGCTCTCTATCTTCTCAGATATGGTAGAGAAATTTCTGGAAGTCTTCATGGATGACTTTTCAGTATTTGGAGACTCATTCAGCTCCTGCCTTAACCATCTAGCACTTGTTCTGAAAAGATGCCAAGAGACCAACCTAGTTTTAAACTGGGAAAAATGTCACTTTATGGTGACTGAAGGGATTGTCCTTGGGCATAAAATTTCAAACAAGGGAATAGAGGTGGATCAAGCTAAAGTTGAAGTAATTGAAAAATTACCACCACCTACCAATGTTAAGGCAATCAGAAGCTTTCTGGGGCATGCAGGATTCTACAGCAGGTTTATAAAGGATTTTTCAAAAATTGCCAAACCTCTGAGTAATCTGCTAGCTGCTGACACGCCATTTATCTTTGATAAAGAGTGTCTGCAGGCGTTTGAGACTCTGAAAGCTAAGCTGGTCACAGCACCAGTCATCTCTGCACCAGACTGGACATTACCATTTGAACTAATGTGTGATGCCAGTGACCATGCCATTGGTGCAGTATTGGGACAAAGGCATGGTAAGCTTCTACACGTCATTTATTATGGCAGCCGTATTCTAAATGAGGCACAGAAGAACTACACAACCACAGAAAAGGAGTTACTTGCAGTGGTTTATGCCATTGACAAGTTCAGATCTTATTTAGTAGGATCAAAAGTGATTGTGTACACTGATCATGCTGCTCTTAAATATCTACTCACAAAGCAGGATTCAAAACCCAGGCTCATAAGATGGGTGTTGCTTCTGCAAGAGTTTGATATAGAAATAAGAGACAGAAAAGGGACAGAGAACCAAGTAGCTGATCATCTGTCCCGAATTGAACCAGTAGCTGGGGCGTCCCTCCATCCTACTGAGATCTCTGAAACCTTTCTGGATGAGCAATTGTTTGCTATTCAGGAAGTTCCATGGCTTGCAGACAGTGCAGACTATAAAGGTTCTCCTTCTGTAACCATGGAGGGGAAGCATGAAGAGCTTTTCTCAAAACAAAGTCAAACAGAGCCCCCACAGTCAAACTCTAAGTTTGGTGTTGGGAGGTCACAACCAAACTCTAAGTTTGGTGTTGGGAGGTTCCAACATTGCTATGAGCCTCCGTGAGGCTCCATGAGGGCCCACTGTCAAGCTACTGACATTAAAGAAGCGTTTGTTGGGAGGCAATCCAATGTTATATTTTATCTAATTTCCTTTGTTATTTTATGTTTTCTATAGGTTGATGATCATGAGAAGTCACGAAATCAATTGAAAAAGCAAAAACAGAAAGAAAAATAGAAAGAAAAATAGCACACCCTGGAGGAGAACTTGCTGGCGTTTAAACGCCAGTAAGGCTAGCAGATGGGCGTTTAACGCCCAGTCTGGCACCATTCTGGGCGTTTAACGCCAGAAAGGGGCACCAGACTGGCGTTAAACGCCAGGAATGGGCACCAAGCTGGCGTTAAACGCCAGAAATGGGCACCAGCCCGGTGTTTAACGCCAGAATTGGCATAAGGAACATTTTTGCTTGCCACTTGGTGCAGGGATGACTTTTCCTTGACACCTCAGGATCTGTGGACTCCACAGGATCCCCACCTACCCCACCACTATCTCTCTTCTTTATTCTTTAGCTCGAGGACGAGCAAACCTTCTAAGTTTGGTGTGGTAAAAGCGTTGCTTTTTGGTTTTCCATAACCATTTATGGCACCTAAGGCCGGAGAAACCTCTAAAGAGAGGAAAGGAAAGACAAAAGCTTCCACCTCCGAGCCATGGGAGATGGAGAAGATTCATCTCAAGGGATGCACTTTCCTCCACAAAGCTATTGGGAGCAAATCAACACTTCCCTAGAAGAATTGAGTTCCAACATGGGACAACTAAAGGTGGAGCACCAAAAACATTCCATCCTCCTCCATGAAATTAAAGAAGATCATAAAATCATGAGAGAGGAGCAACAAAGGCAAGGAAGAGACATTGAGGAGCTCAAGCACCCCATAAGATCTTCAAGAGGAAGAACAAGCCGCCATCACTAAGGTGGACCCGTTCTTTAATCTCCTTGTTCTTTATTTCCTATTTTTCGAATTTGTATGCTTATGTTTATCTATGTTTGTGTCCTATTACATGATCATTAGTATCTTAGTGTCTATGCCGTAAAGCTATGAATGTCCTATGAATCCATCACCTCTCTTAAATGAAAAATGCTTTAATCACAAAAGAACAAGAAGTACAGGATTTTGAATTCATCTTTGAAACTAGTTGAATTAGTTTGATGTGGTGACAATACTTTTTGTTTTCTGAATGAATGCTTGAACAGTGCATATGTCTTTTGAATTTGTTGATTTGAGAATGTTAAAATTGTTGGCTCTTGAAAGAATGAGGAAAAAGAGAACTGTTATTGAGGATCTGAAAAATCATCAGATTGATTCTTGAAGCAAGTAAAAGCAGTGATTCAAAAAAAAACAAAAAAAAATGAAAAAAAAAGAGAGACGGAATAGAAGAAAAAGAAAGAAATAAAGTTGTGATCCAAGGCAAAAAGAGTGTGCTTAAGAACCCTGGACACCTCCAATTGGGGACTCTAGCAAAGCTGGGTCACAATCTGAAAAGGTTCACCCAATTATGTGTCTGTGGCATGTATGTATCCGGTGGTAATACTGGAAGACAGAGTGCTTTGGGCCACAGCCAAGACTCATACACTAGCTATGTTCAAGAATCATTATGCTTAACTAGGAGAATCAATAACACTATCTGAGTTCTGAGTTCTTATAGATGCCAATCATTCTGAACCTCAAAGGATAGAGTGAGATGCCAGAACTGTTCGGAGGCAAAAAGCTACTAGTCCCGCTCATCTAATTGGAACTATGTTTCCTTGATATTTTGGAGTCTATAGTATATTCTCTTCTTTTTATCCTATTTTGATTTTCAGTTGCTTGGGGACAAGCAACAATTTAAGTTTGGTGTTGTGATGAGTGGATAATTTATACGCTTTTTGGCATTGTTTTTAGTATGTTTTTAGTATAATCTAGTTAGTTTTTAGTATATTTTTATTAGTTTTTAGCTAAAATTCACTTTTCTGGACTTTACTATGAGTTTGTGTGTTTTTCTGTGATTTCAGGTATTTTCTGGCTGAAATTGAGGGTCCTGAGCAAAAATCTGATTCCGAGACCAAAAAGGACTGCAGATGCTGTTGGATTCTGACCTCCCTGCACTCGAAGTGGATTTTCTGGAGCTACAGAAACCCAATTGGCGCGCTCTCAATGGCGTTGGAAAGTAGACATCCTGGGCTTTCCAGCAATATATGATAGTCCATACTTTGCCCAAGATTTGATGGCCCAAACCGGCGTGGCAAATCAGCCTCAGAAATTCCAGCGTTTAACGCTGGAACTGGCATAAAACTTGGAGTTAAACGCCCAAACTGGCATGAAAGCTAGCGTTTAACTCCAGAAAAGGTCTCTACACGAAAATGCTTCATTGCTCAACCCAAGCACACACCAAGTGGGCCCGGAAGTGGATTTTTAAGTCATTTACTCATCTCTGTATACCCTAGGCTACTAGTTTACTATTAATAGGATCTTTTGACATTGTATCAGTACCTCATGACACTTTACACGTTTTCTTTGTGTACCTTCCACAGCATGAGTCTCTAAACCCCATGGTTGGGGGTGAGGAGCTCTGCTGTGTCTTGATGGATTAATGCAATTACTACTGTTTCTCATTCAATCATGCTTGCTTCCATTCTAAGATAATACTTGTTCTTAACCCGGATGAATGTGATGATCCGTGACAATCATCATTCTCAACTATGAACGCGTGCCTGACAACCACCTCCGTTCTACCTTAGATTAAGTAGTTATCTCTTAGATTCTTTAATCGGAATCTTCGTGGTATAAGCTAGAACTGATGGCGGCATTCAAGAGAATCCGGAAGGTCTAAACCTTGTCTGTGGTATTCTGAGTAGGATTCAATGATTGGATGACTGTGACGTGCTTCAAACTCCTAGCAGGCGGGGCGTTAGTGACAGACGCAAAAGAATCGCGGGATTCTATTCTGGCCTGACCGAGAACCGACAGATGATTAGCCATGCTGTGACAGAGCATAGGAACATTTTCACTGAGAGGATGGGAGGTAGCCATTGACAACGGTGAAACCCTACATACAGCTTGCCATGGAAGGAGCTTTGCGTGTTTGAAGAAGAAGACAGTAGGAAAGCAGAGATTCAGAAGATGGAGCATCTTCAAAACCTCAACCTATTCTCCATTACTGCAAAACAAGTAATCATTTCATGTTCTTTTGTTCTTTTTCACAATCAATCCTGATAATTTCCAATCTCCTGACTAAGATTTACAAGATAACCATAGCTTGCTTCAAGCCGACAATCTCCGTGGGATCGACCCTTGCTCACGCAAGGTATTACTTGGACGACCCAGTGCACTTGCTGGTTAGTTGTGCGGAGTTGCAAAAGTGTGATTGCAATTTCGTGCACCAGTCATTAAAGCATATGCTTGAGCATTTGGTGATGAAAGAAACAAACAAGACAAGTAGAGCAATTCTAACATCAAAATGCTTTGCAATACTAAATTCATAAGCTTGGTGTAAAAAGGGGTGAATTTCATGCCTAAGATAACTCAAATCAAGTGAATGCATAAAGAAGGTAAAGTGGTTGAGTTACAAAGGCATTGGTGTATCAAATTTGCAAAATTGGTAGGGAAAACCTCAATAGATCAAACTTCACAGATTTTGTGTCAATTAGAAACCAATTCAGCTCACTTTTCATGTATAGAATTGAATCAAAATAGAAACAAGCATTAAAGTTAAAGTGTGACCCAAAGTTGTTCATTGAAAAGTTCTTTGAGGTTAATTAAAACCATATGGTATGCAAGGTCTTATTGACACAGAAAACTGTCAATAAGAACGTTGTATCACCAGTTCATAAATCACAGCTTCAAAAATAAATAAAAATTAAAATAATTCAGCAACATAACAACAGTAAAACAAGAATTCAGGCAACTAGATAATTGGTCCATGGAGCTAATCACAGTGTCATAGTATTGTTGGCAATATTGCCAAACAAGTTCATTATAAAACTCATCTCCATCAACAACAATTATCAAGAAAGCACAAGTCAAACAGTCAAACCATTCAGCAGCATAATTTCAGCATAAACAATAAGTAACAGAAAAGCATAAAGTGAATTTAGCAAATTGTCACAAAATTTCAGCAGCAATTCAATTAGCAATCAAAATAATTTACTCAATCAACATTTATCCCTATGAATTCAACAACATCTCAGCAATTAAGTCATAGAAATTCAGACAAACAAATACAACTGAGTAAAGTAATAAAGTTCAGCATATAACAAGAACATTGAACCGTCAATCAATCAACCAAATTCAAAATAATTAAATCCAAACATATTCATAGCAGCAATATGACCAGACCTAAATTCCTCTACAAACTAAGTTCAAACCTACCTAACCACCTAAAAATTCACTAAAACATGAATTTTAACTAATTTTATCTAATAAAAGTAACTAATTAATCGAACTATACTAACAGAAGCTAAGAGGGAAAAGTGCATAGACCTGAAAACAGGGAATAAGAAATAGAGAAAAGGGAAAGGAAGGAAGTGGGAAGGTGCAGTAGCAGAAGAAATAGTGCAGCCACTGGGTGTTGCGCCAGCGGCATTTATGGCAACGCAAAGCTGCGGCAGTGATGGGCAGAGGCGTCGCGAGCAGGGGAAGGAGAAAGGCAACAGGATATAAGAAGAAGAAAGAGAAATAGGGAAAAATGAAGGAGAGGAAGGGGCTGGCGGTGACGACAATGGTGGTCACCGGCGGTGACGACAATGGTGGTCACCGGCGGTGGTGCTGGACTGGAGGTGGGTGACAATGGGGGTTGGGCAATGGAAGTTGGGAGAGAAACGTTGGGGAAGAAGAAGAGTTTTGGGGGTTATTTATGCGAACGCGTATTAGGGCTCGCACAAAAGGGGGGTGAATTTCTGAATTTGCGCGTACGCTTAAGGCATTCGTGCAAGTAAATTGGAAAAATGGGACTGATAGGTACGCACAAATTTGTGCGCACGCATGGACCGAAAGGTTTAAATTTGGGGGTGCGTATGCACAAACGGATTTTTTTTATATCTCATGAATGCGTGCGCATCATTGGGTGCGTATGCACGCACCAAAGCGATTAATTCCAAGGATGCGTACTGGGTCAAGGAAGTTAGGAGAGATGTGCGCACGCACCATAGCGTGCGTACACATGTACCAGAGGATTTGGAATTCATTGTGCGTACGCATAGCAGTGTGTCTACGCATGAAATTCTGTTTTTATAAAATTTTGGGATTCTAAAGTCACCAAACATGATATCCAACATAGTTTTTAACCTTCAAAAGTTATTCTATCATATAAACACTCAATTGAAACTAAAAATCTACCCAAATAAGCTAACCAAGAAGAGCAAAAACCAATAAACAAATGTTAAAAAAGAGGAAGAGTTTAGAAGGATGTCACCATGGTAGAGTGTCTCCCACCTAGCACTTTTAGTTATTGTGCTTGAACTCATCCTTAATCCTCCACCAATGCTTGGACTTCCAATGATCTTCAGAATTTTCCATTAAGTGCACCAAGCTTTGATGAAAGTTGAAACAAGCTCTGAGTTCCCAAAATTCATCCTTATCTTGTAATTCGGGCTCCCAAACCTTCTTTTCACACCCATCTTTCAGCTGATTCTTGTGATTCCACTCGGGTGACATCACTCCAGAATGCTCCTTAAAGCACCAAATCATCCTTCGAGATCCATTCAATTTGGTATTCCGCCAACTACGGAAACCAAACCTTGGGGGTTCAACCTTAATGAGCCTTGCATTATGTTTCCAACCACTACATAACTCTCTCTTATTCTTCAATCCACAAAGAGTCCTAAGTTGACTATCCGTTTCAAGTAAAATATATTCAAGTGGGATAATAAAACTTAGGGACAAGAATTTTACCCGCTTAAATGTTAAGATAGATGATAGTAATCTAGGAAGAGAGGTCTCCAACAACTTTGGCAATGTGATTTTCACTCCCTTTTGTTCCTCTAGAGTAACCTCCACCTCTTGACAAGCTACTTCAAGTTCGAGTCCTTGTTCAACTTCTCCAAACTCTTCAACCACTTCTTCCGATTCCTTGATCTCAACCTCCTCCACTTGTTGCACGTCGTGCTTCAACTTCTCTTCTTTCTCTTGAGGTTCCAAGCCCTCTTCCACTCCACATGCTTCAATTGAATTTGGTTATTAGCTTTTATCCGTGAAAGTGCTTGAATTGTCGAAAGATTGTATTGAGGCTAAGCGAGATATAGCTACGGCTAAGGTAGCCATAATGTTTCCTTGCCTCTCTTGGATCTCTTCTTGCTCTTAGAAAAACACTTGGAGTAGTTCTTCCGTTGAGGGTTGTGGAGAAAATAGGGTTCATCATGTGGGAGAAGGTCTTCATATATGAAAGGTGGTTCATATTGGTAAGAGTATTGAGGTGGTGTGTATGGAAGTAATTGTTCAAGATGGGTTTAAGAGTATTGGTGTTGGAATGGTGATGGTTCTAAGTATGGTTCATAAGATTGTTTGTGAGGCACATAAGGTTGGTGGTATGGTGAATATGAGTTAGGATCATATGGAGGTGTTTAGTCATAGAATGGGGCTTGAGAGTTTTGTGGTTGAAGGTGATGTTGAGGATACGGTTCATAAGCATATGGTGGTGGAGGTTCATTACCGTAGTAAAGTTCACTATAGCTATTGGATTAGTATGCACCATAGGAGGATTGTGCTCATAGTGATCCGGAGAAGGTTGTTTCTATGAATGTTGTCTATATGCATGTGGCTCCTCCCTTAATTGATTTTCTGTCCCATAATGCGAACCGACACTGAAATTGTCATTTCTTACAACATCGTTGCAACCAAAATCCAAGCCAAAAAGGTGAGAATTCATAGAAAGGAGAGAAAATAAAAACAAAAGATATCAAGAAACAAGAAAAACACAATCCCTACTAACAAAAACAAAGAACCAACTAAAAAGCAAGCTATTCACAATATTCACATATTCACAATAGTCAATAACAAGCACACATTGTAACTCTCCGGCAACAGCGCCAAAAACTTGATGAAGGCCAAACATCAGTTTAAAATTCTCTCAATAAGAATTGCTTCGTTGATAGTATAGTCCCAAACCAACAATTGACCCTAATCAAAGTTTAAATAAAGATTGTCACAAAACAAATCAAATAATCGGAAGTTTTAAATCATGAGTCGTTCTCCTACGGAATTGTAGTGAGTTGGGCGTATCATTGGCTATGAGAAATTGGGGGTGAGATAGCAATTGACACAAAATTAAATAGCAAGAAAGTAAATGGCAATTAACTAATAAATGAAAGGAGATTCAAATGCTAAAAAAGATTTTGGCATGGGTTGAGAATCAATATTTTTTATCCTAGTTGTTGACCACAAACATGGCAATTATAAAGAGTTAATTCCATTTATTCAACCCTAACATCGAGGGTAAATCAAATAGGCATAATTGATCTTAATCCACAAATCGTAGCCAACTCACAAATTAGCTTAGTGAAAGACTAGCATTAGTGAAAACAAAATCAACTAACAACCCTAAATCACCAATTAATATTGGACATCAATAACTCAAGGTCATCTAAGTCCTCAATCCCAAGCCAAGAGTGTGAAAAACTACTAAATAACTAAAAAGGCATTTTATCAAACACTTGAAATGCATAAAAGAAAAAATATGGTAAATTATTATAATAAAATCTATGACTACCAATTGCAAGAAAACAATAATAACAACTTAATTAAGCAACAATAAACATGAAAATATCAAATTGTTTTAAAGAAAATTAGAAATTAAACAAGAGAGTTCATAAACCAAAATTGACAAAATAAAGGAACTAACAAGTAAAACTAAATAAATTAAGATGCTAGAACAAAAAAATTCCAAGAAAACTAAACTAAAACAAGATTAAAACCTAAATCTAAGGAGAAATTAAACTAAGAAACCTTAAATTCTAGAGAGAAGTTGAAGCTTCTCTCTCTAAAATTGTCCTAAAACATAATAAAAAATATACTATGACTACTTGGTTCCTCCCCCTTCAATTCTTGGTTCAATAGCATCAGAAATGAAGTTAGATTGGGCTCAAGAAAGCCCTGAAATCGCGACCCACATATTCAGTTAAGTAAAATCACGTGCTGGCAGTCATGCGTACACATGAGGCATGTGTACGCGCAAATTCGCGAATTTCCAAAATGATGCGCACGCATGAGACATGCGTACGCACAACTTGAGATTCATGGGTATTCATAAGGCATGCATACACACAACCATGAGGTGTTCCAAACTTCGTTTATTCATGAATTCTATACTTTTGTATGTTTTTTCTTCACTTCTTCAAGCCATTCTTGCCTTCTAAGCCTGAAATTACTTCAACAAATATATCAAGGCATCAAATAGAATTAAAGTAAATTAAATTTAGCAATTTAAGGGCCTAAAAAGTATGTTTTTAATCTTAAGCACAATTTAGGAGCAATTCACAAAATCATACTATTTCAATGAATAAATATAAGATAAGTTGATAAAATCCACTCAATTCAATCCAAAATAAACCATAAAATTATGGTTTATCAGAGTCATCTTAATATCCACGCTATCAGAGTGGCGCAACCAGAAAGCGTCACATTCTGATAGTAAGGATGTTACATTTTTCACCAATAAAGAAAAAGAATGCGTGAGTTTTTAAAAAGCTTGGTTACACTTGGTTGATAAAATGACTTGGATGTTTAATATTTTTATTGGAATAAGTTTTTTTTTGTTATGTATCAGTGTCTTTACTCATAAAATTATAGGACAATATTCTTTCAAAATGAAAATATTAAGTGAGAAAGAATATGGATAAAAATTATAAATTTTATTGGCGATTAATTTTTTATTTTAATTTTTTTTACAAATAAGATTCTTTTTTAAGTGAGAAAGAATACGGATAAAAATTATAAATATGTTGATGGTAGTTAAGTTTGTTGTCCATAGGCATGAATCCAAGTGGGGGCTTTTGTTTGTTACATTTCGGTTAATGGTAATTTTTGGGTAGTTGTTGGCAAGAAAAGGGAGATTTATTATGAATGTCGGTTTTTTGCTTTCCTTGTCTTTTTGTGTTTACCTATTAAAACAACAATTCGCAGTCTAACCTTTTATGTATGTATGCCTCTATGGTATGAATCCAATATCAAGAGTAGCATTCTAGCCTTAACTGTGTGGCCATGATAAAAAAAAAAAAGAGGGTATTGAGCATAATCATTGCCTTCTTATCTAATTTGAGTTGTCGTTTCTCTGCAAGATTGTTAATTGAATGATAGAGATTAGTTCTTAATTTAGCCCTTTTGTGGTGATTGTTATTATACATACTATATCGATTTTTCTTCTTGTTTCTAAATTTAGTGTGGTAACCTTTGTGATATCTTTCGTTCTATTTTATGTTTTAAACATTTGTGCATTCATATATTGTTCTCTATGGTAAGTGTTTTCATGTGGGTACCTCTGCTTTTTCAATTCAGGCCCTATTGCATTCTTTCCACATGTACCATGAGAAAAAAACATGCATTTGCCAACCACGAAATCAAATTTTCATTTGTTGAGGTTGATTTGTCAGCCATGTTGGCCCAGAAAGATAAGGCTATTTCTAATCTTATTCGGAGTATTGAAGGTTTATTCAAGAAAAATAAGGTAAACTATGTTAAAAGTTATGCTAAATTTGTTTTTCTATCAAAAGTCTCTATGGACACTCTTGAAGGTGGGACTATTGTTGTTAAGGGAAAGATATTATAGTTGCCACAGGTTTAGATATAAAATCTCTTCCTAGTGTCACTATTGATGAAAAAAAAATTGTATCATCAACAGGAGCTCTTGCATTGTCAGAAATCCATAATATACTTGTGGTTTTTGAGGCAGGGTATATTGGGCTAAAAATGAGTTTGGTGTGGGGTCATCTTGGTTTTGAGAAAATTGTTGTTGAGTTTGCACCCGATATTGTTCCAACCATAGATGGAAAAATCCAAAATCAGTTTCAACATACTTTGGAAAAGCAAGGAATGAAATTCATGCTAAAGACTAAGGTGGTAGGAATTGATACATCTAGGGATAGTATGAAACTAACCCTTGAACCTGTAGCTGGTAGTGACTAAACCATATTAGAAACAGATGTCGTTCTTGTATCTGCTGGTAGGACTCCTTTCACAAATGGACTTAGTTTAGATTAGATAGGAGTTGAAACTGACATGGTAGGAAAAATTTTGGTAAATGAAAGATTTGCAACAAATGTCTCTAGTGTTTATGTAATTGGAGATGTAATACAAGGTCCAATGTTGGCGCACAAGGTAGAAGAAGATGGGGTTGCTTGCGTGGAGTACATGGTCGGCAAGGTTGGCCACGTAGACTAGGACAAAGTCCCAGGGGTTGTGTATATAAACCCTAAGGTTGCATCTGTTGGGAAGACGGAAGAGCATGTGAAGGAACTTGGTGTGGAATACCGCGTCAGGAAGTTCCCTTTCCTGGCCAATAGCAGGGCTAAGGCAATAGATAATATTGAAGGATTGGTAAAGATTTTGGCCGAAAAGGAGACAGACTAAATATTGGGAGTGCATATTATGGCACCAAATGCTAGAGAGCTCATTCATGAAGCTATTCTGGCATTACAGTATGGTGTTGCAAGTGAGGACATAGCACGTGTTTGCCATGCGCATTCAACAATGAGCAAAGTGGTGAAAGAAGCTGCAATGGCTATCTTTGACAAGCCCATTATTTGAAGAACTGAAGAAGCAGTTTCTACTCTATTCTTGTCCTCATTTTTGTCCGTAAATTTTATGGTGAGATGATACCATCTTGTATCAAAATAGGTTTAGTTAGGAGCATAAATACAATTTGTTAGTTATTTACCTAGATGCATGGTGAGAGGAATAATTGTGTTGTTGAATAATACTTCTCTCAGAATTGGTGCAAATTTGGAATTTTAAAACTTGAGTTAACTGAAAACCATTGAGTTGGATTGCTTTTACTTACGACTTATGAGTACCGAGTAGTACTGTGGTGAGTAACTAATTATTCACATATGATTTCCACCATCTAGCACTTATAGCACAAAAATATAAGGGGTAATTAATATTTTTCATACATTGCAAGGACCTCTTTAACTTTGCAGATATCATAACACTATTTGCAACTCTTTGGTACTTTGTGAAGAATTTTTACTTTTTTATGAATTTAATTGTAGATCTTAAATGATGTTTTTCTGTTTTTTTTTTCTTTTTGTCTGTTTTTTCGAATAACCTGCTGACGAACAAAACTCTCGCGCGATCTAAAATTTTCACAAATAAATTCCCGTTGTAAGTATAGCTTCTAGACCGAAAAGAATTTCTTTCTTACAAAAGTTTTGGTTGTCACAAGTAACAAACCCATTTGGAATTGATAACCGAAGTATTTAAACCTCGGGTCGTCTTCTCAAAGAATTGCAGGGAAGTATGATTTATTATTGGTTATGCAAAGGTATATTTTGGGGTTTTGAAAAGGTTTGAACAAATAATTTAATTGATAAAAAAAATAAATTAATAATTAGAAAATCTCTTGGCAAGGTATGAAAACTTGGAAGTCCTATCCTAGTTATCCTTATCAATGGTGATGAGAATTATATTTTTGCTCCCACTAAGTCAACCTCTAACTATGAAGGTCAGTCAAGTGGACAAATTGATTCAACTCCTAAAGTCCTAGTCAACTCCTGAGGAAAGACTAGAGTTATAGGAATCTAAATCAATCAGCAAAGATATCAATTATCAATTACGATGAGTTTGACAACTCAAGAGTTACCAATTAATCAACCAAAACCAAGAATATAGAAAGCTAAATAAAAATCATATATCTAAAATACCTCAAATTGCATTAGTTAAGAAAATCCTAACATGAAAGGTTCATAAACCAATTTGGCAAACTAAAATAAAATAATAGAATGAATAAAAGTAGAAGAGAAATTGAAGTAAAGGAACATTGAATCTATGATGAAGAAGAAATAAATTTTAATCCTAATAAAAATCCTAATCCTAAATCCTGAGAGAGAGAGGAGAGAACCTCTCTCTCTCTAAAAAAAACTACATCTAAATTATGAAAAGTGTGACTTATGAATGAATGTATGTTGTATAATGTATGGATGCATTCTCCCACTTTATAGCCTCTAATATGTGTTTTCTGGGCCAAAAACTGGGTCAAAAACAGCCCAAAAATCACTGCTGGTTCGTACAGGTGGCGGCAAAGTGACGCGGAGGCGTCATCCACGCGTTTGCGTGGATTGAAATTCGCAGATGCGACGTGTGCGCGTCATCCACGTGTCTGTGTCGCTTAAATTCAGAGTAGCTATAGCAAATTATATATTGTTGCGAAGCCCCAGATGTTAGCTTTCTAACGCAACTAGAACTGCATCATTTGGACTTCTGTAGCTCAAGTTATGATCGTTTGAGTGCGAAGAGGTCAGGCTGGACAGCTTAGTAATTTCTTCAACTTCTTGTATTCCTTCCACTTTTGCATGTTTCCTTTCTATCCTCTAAGCCATTCTTGCTCTGTAATCCCTGAAATCACTTAACACACATATCAAGGCATCGAATGGTAATAAGAGATGATTAAAATAGACAAATTAAAGACTCTAGGAAGCAAGTTTTCAATCATAGAATAAATTCTGGAAAGGAATTGTAAAACCATGCAAATAGTATGAACAAGTGTGCAAAGGCTTGATAAAAACCACTCAATTGAGTATAAAATAAACCATAAAATAGTAGTTTATCAACCTCCCCACATTTAAACATTAGCATGTCATCATGCTAAGCTCAAGAGAAGCTATAAAGGAGTGAAGAGGAATGATAGAGAGCATGCAATGCAACCTATCTATGTGAATGCAACTACATGCAAAATGTTTCTACCTACTTGGTTAAAAGTAAACAAGTTCTTCAAGAAAAATATGAATCTAATTCCACTAATTCAAATTACACAATAAAAAACAAGTAAACTTGCAAGAAGATAGCTCATGAAAGCAGTGAACATAGAATCAAGCACTAAACCCTCACTGGTAGTATATATCACTCTAATCTCTCAAGTGTATAGGGTAATTCACTCTACTCTTCTCTAATCATGCCTTCTAACTTTGTTCTTCATCTAACCAATCAACAAATATTTAGCATACCAATGCAAACATCGTGAGGTCTTTTCAGGGTTGTAATGGGGATGAGGTAAAGGTAAGGATATATATATGTAAGGCTAAGTGAGCTAACAAAGTGAATCATTGATTAGTCTAAGATCTCACCTAACATATACATACTTTATATAATTTAAAATGCTTTACCTAGCTACCCAAATTTTTTTTCACTTATGTATTACATGCTCATGTATCAAACTTATTTTTGAATTTTGTCCCATGTGCATTGATTCTTTTTATTTTGCATTTGGGGTAATATATATATTTTTCTTTTTTTCTTTTTTTTGCATCCCCTTTTTTAATTACTTAATAATTTTTTTTCAATGCACATGGTAATTTAATTATTTTGATTTCACATGAGCATGCTTCCCAAATTTTCAAATAACAATTTAATTCCCTTACTTTTTTCTATCATCACATGTTCCCATGAAATTCCCCACACTTAAATTATACACAATATCTATCTTAAGCTAACCAAGGATTCAACTTAGAATTTTTATTTTGTTTTTCTTCTTAAGGCTAGTAATGTGGTTATGAAACAGAAGGGGATTAAAAAGTTCAAAGTAGCTAACAAGGGTGACATAAAAGGGTAGGCTTATTTAGGGTAAGTGAGCAAAAATAAGTAATGGCCTCAATCATATGCAAGCATGTAAATATACTAAACAATGGACATATAGACTGGAACAAAATCTAGATTGCAGTTATAGAGAAGGAAAAACACAAGAATAAAAATTTATAGTTAAATAATGTAACCATGTAAATAAGCTCAAAATCTCACAGGTTGTGTGTTCTTTGGCTCAAAAACCATGTTCCAAATACAACTTCCAAACAAGTTTAACACAAATTTTTCAATTTAAATTAGTGAAATACTATAAAAATTTCTTGAAAAAGAAAATATTACTTCAACCAAGTAGTAACTAAATGCATAAAATCAAACAAACATGCAAATGCAACAATTAACAAATTAACATTGGTGTTGAAAAAAAAGAAGTAACTAACCCACGGAGATTGGTATCGACCTCCCCACACGTAAAGATTGCACCGTCCTCGGTGCATGCTAAGATGTACAAGTGGATGGGTGGCTCCGCAGCTAGCGCTCTTTTTGTTCCTTTCCTTGCCGGTGGTTTGGGAGTAGCTTTCTCTTTACCTTTCTTGGTGGCCATCCTGAAAGAAAAAGAGTAAAGACGTTAAAACTTCAAGGGTTAGAGCAAGGAAGAGAGCGGGAAAGGTGGTAATCAATACACAGTAAAGAAGAATGACATTAACACATGGTCATGACTACATGTGAAATGTTCATCAATGGAAATATAGCAAGTGCATGTAATGACAATTAAATGCAAGATGTTTATTGGCATGCTGGCAAAGGCATGAGTAGCATAGATCAAGCATTCAATGTCCAAGTTAGATTACCAAGTCTTTCAAACTAACAACATGTTTGTAATAACAATTATATTTAATTAATAAAATATAAAAAGGGTTTTGTGAAAAGCAAGCATTTAGAGTAGTAGAATGAAAGAAATATAAAAATAGTGCACAATGCCATACGGGCGTTTTGACAAACACATAGCATGCATGGTAAATGAGTTATTGAATGTATTAAATTGAACATGCAAGCAACCCTTTAAAAAGTAATATATAATTATCAAACAATTCCTTTAATAATCCACAAGCAAAATATAGAAAATAATGACCCAAATAAATTTCTAACACCAATGAAAATAATGCAATGAATAAAAGTATGCAAATAAATTGAATGAAATAGAATGGAAGTGAAGAAGGATGAG
This sequence comes from Arachis hypogaea, assembly GCF_003086295.3. Taxonomy (NCBI): domain Eukaryota; kingdom Viridiplantae; phylum Streptophyta; class Magnoliopsida; order Fabales; family Fabaceae; genus Arachis; species Arachis hypogaea. Next base: position 62,422,171 of record NC_092037.1, read on the forward strand.
AAGTTAAAGAGATGAAGAAGAAGAAAGTAAGAAAAGAAAGAAGAAAGAAGAAAAGATAGAAGAAATTAGGATTAGAAAAGAAAAGAAAAGATAAGATAATTGGTGCTGATCTGGATAAGTTGTGCAGCGCAGTCGACGCGAGCGCGTGGGTCACGCGTTCGCGCGGATAGCGCTTCTATAAAGTGACGCGGACGCATGGGTCACGCGTTCGCGTGGAGTGATCTGTGCCATTAGCGCGAGGGCAGCCTCGCAGTCGCGCAACTTTCTGCCATACACCTCTTGACGTCGTTTATACAGGGCCACGCATTCGCGTGGGTGACGCGGATGCGTGGGAGGAATTTTTCCCACATGACGCAGACGCGTCAGCGGCGCGGTCGCGTGGATCAATTTGTGCCAAAGGCATGCCTCCAGCCGCGCTTTCGCGTGACTTTCTGTAGAATTTCTTTTCTTCCTAAGGCACCTATGACACGGACGCGTCGGCGACGCTGTTGCGTCGCGTGCCCCTTTTTTTATTTATTTATTTACAATGCAGTATGCAGAATGCAATGCTTAATATGAATGCTATGCATGATTCCAGGTTCAATCAAAACTCAAAAACAGACTAAAATTAAAACTGAAAAAAAAAGAACGATCATACCATGGTGGGTTGTCTCCCACCTAGCACTTTTAGTTAAAGTCCTTAAGTTGGACATTTGGTGAGCTCTTTGTTATGGTGGCTTGTGCTTGTATTCATCCAAAAATCTCCACAATGTTTGGAATTCCAGTAGCCTCCGGGATCCCAAACTAGGTGCAGAAAGCCTTCAAGTAAGTTAAAGCAAGTGACAAGGCCCCAAGAGTGTTGATTGCCAGAATAAAATCCGGGGTCCCAAACCTTGCTTTTGCACCCGTCTTCTTGTTGAGAAATATTGTTCCATCCGGGTGGCAAGCAGTCTGAATTCTCACTGAAGCGGCCAAGCAACTTCCTAGGCCTATTCAGTTGAGCTCTACACCAACCTTTGCATTTAAACTTAAAGCTTCCAACCATAATGAAACTTGCAGGATAATTCTTACCACTGACCATCTTTCTCTTACTCTTAATGCCACAAAGAGCTCTAAGTTGACCATCTGTCTCCAGTAGCCCATATTCAAGTGGAATTAGAAAGCTAAGGGATATGAATTTTACCCACTTGAATGTTATGAAGGATGATGGCAACTTAGGGGGAGGGGTTTCTAATGAACTTGCAAGCTCCACTCCTTTGTGTTCTTCTTTGACAACTACCACCTCTTTGCAAGCTTCTTCAATATCAACATTTTCCTCTTGGTAGTTTTCTTCCAATTCAATCTCTTCTTCATTGCTCACCAAGGGCATGGAAGGTTGTGCTTCTTCTTCTTTAATCTCCATGTCAAGTCCAATGGAAGAGGATTCAAATGTAGATAAGAATTCATTAATGATTGAATCCATCGCTTGATCATCCCCTTCAAAGTCTTCAACCATGATATGCTTTGGAGGTTGTACACCCTCCTCAACATCAATTGCAAACGTCTTAGAAGGAGGCTCTACGACTTGAGTTTCCCATGGAGGTTCTGCATCTCCTAAGTCTTCAACCACTTCTTCCTTTTCAATGGCAGGCGTAGCTTCTTCCAATTGTTCCAATACAAAGTCGTGCTGCTCACTGTCCACTGGAGTTTCCAATTTCTCCTTCATGCCACGTTCTTTAGTAGATTCTCCACATGAAGCCATGGGGGTTCTTTGAATGTCCGAACGTCGGGAAGGTAATCGAATTATTGCTTGATCCAGTTGGCGAAGGGTTGCATGAAATTTTTCCACTGTTTCTTTGAGACGATCCCTTGATTCTTATTGCTCTCGGCTATCATAAGTAGGATCATAGTGCTCTTGGATTGATGGATATGGAGATGGCGAATATTGAGGTGGTGGTTCTTAGGAGTAATTTGGTTGGAATTGGGGTGGTTTTATATATGGTTCATATGGCTCATAAGGTGGTTGGTATGGTGGTTGAGGGTTAGGATTATATGAGGTTGTTTGGTAGTAAGGGGCTTGCGAGTATGGTGGTCCAAAGTCATGTTGAGGAGGGGATTCATAGGCATATGGTGGTGGTTGTTGATAATCAAAAGAGTGCTCACCATAGCCATTGTCTTGATATGCATCACAGAATGGTTGTTGATAGTCCATTGGAGATGGTTGTTACCATGAGGGTTGATCAAATCTTTGTGGCTCCTCCCATCTTTGATTCTTCCAACCTTAATGCCTGTTCTCATTATAGTTCTCATTCCTAACAACAACATTGGAATCAAACTTGAAGCCAGAGGGGTGAGAGTTCATAATAGTAGGAGAAAATAAAAATAAAAACTAATAAAAAGAAACTATTTTGAAAAAAAATATGATTTTTTTGAAAAAAAGATAAGATAAGATTTTGAAAAAGATATGATTTTTGAAAAAAGATAAGATAAGATAAAAAATTTTAAAATAAAAATTTGAATTTGTTTTGAAAAATATTTATAATAACCAATAATAAGGCACACGTTTGCAATTCCCCGGCAACGGCGCTATTTTGACGAACAAAACTCTCGCGCGATCTAGAATTTTCACGAATAAATTCCCGTTGTAAGTATAGCTTCTAGACCGACAAGAATTCCTTTCTTACAAAAGTTTTGATTGTCACAAGTAACAAACCCCTTTGGAATTGATAACCGAAGTATTTAAACCTCAGGTCGTCTTCTCAAGGAATTGCAGGGAAGTATAATTTATTATTGGTTATGCAAAGGTATATTTCGGGGTTTTGAAAAGGTTTGAACAAATAATTTAATTGATAAGAAAAATAAATTAATAATTAGAAAATCTCTTGGCAAGGTATGAAAACTTGGAAGTCATATCTTAGTTATCCTTATCAATGGTGATGAGAATTATATTTTTGCTCCCACTAAGTCAACCTCTAACTATGAAGGTCAGTCAAGTGGACAAATCGATTCAACTCCTAAAGTCCTAGTCAACTCATGAGGAAAGACTAAAGTTATAGGAATCTAAATCAATCAGCAAAGATATCAATTATCAATTACGATGAGTTTGACAACTCAAAAGTTACCAATTAATCAACCAGAACCAAGAATGTAGAAAGCTAAATAAAAATCATATATCTAAAAATACCTCAAATTGCATTAGTTAAGAAAATCCTAACATGAAAGGTTTCATAAGCCAATTTGGCAAACTAAAATAAAATAATAGAATGAATAAAAGTAGAAGAGAAATTGAAGTAAAGGAACATTGAACCTGTGATGAAGAAGAAATAAATCCTAACCTAATAGAAATCCTAATCCTAAATCTTGAGAGAGAGAGGAGAGAACCTCTCTCTCTAAAAAAACTACATCTAAATTATGAAAAGTGTGACTTATGAATGAATGTATGTTGTATAATGTATGGATGCATTCCACACTTTATACCCTCTAATCTGTGATTTCTGGACCGAGAACTGGGTCAAAAATAGCCCAAAAATCGCTGCTGCTTCGTACAGGTCGCGGCAAAGTGACGCGGAGGCGTCATCCACGCGTTTGCGTGGATTGAGATTCGCAGATGCGACGCATGCGCGTCATCCACGCGTCGGCGTCACCTAACTTTGGGGTAGCTATGGCAAATTATATATCGTTGCGAAGCCCGGGATGTTTGCTTTCCAACGCAACGGAAACCGCATCATTTGAATCACTGTAGCTCATGTTATGACCGTTTGAGTGCGAAGAAGTCAGGCTGGACAGCTTAGCAATTTCTTCAACTTCTTGTATTCCTTCCACTTTTACATGCTTCCTTTCCATCCTCTAAGCCATTCTTGCCCTATAATCCCTGAAATCACTTAACACACATATCAAGGCATCGAATGGTAATAAGAGATGATTAAAATACACAAATTAAAGACTCTAGGAAGTAAGTTTTCAATCATAGAACAAATTCTAGGAAAGAATTGTAAAACCATGCAAATAGTATGAATAAGTGTGCAAAGGCTTGATAAAAACCACTCAATTGAGCGTAAGATAAAGTACAAAATAGTAGTTTATCACCTGCACACTAATTTAGAAGTGCAAAGTGCAACAGTCCCTTATTCTATACACTATTTTTTTTCTAATTTCTTAAAAAAAATAAATATAGTAGCTTTTAAGTGTTAATGTCTTTTTTAGTGCGTAATTATTTGATTAGAGAACAAAGTATCTCTCTATAATTTAAAAATTTTTAATTGGTTTTTAACCATTTAAATAATTAGTCTAAGTGATCTCTATAATAAATTGTCAAATGATAATTTGATGTATCAGAAATGGTAGTATTCTCATAGCAACTATACCTAATATATCAATAGATCACCATCTAACAGTCAGTTACAAAGACTGTTTAAACAAATTAGTTGAGTGATTGGGAATTGATTAAGGATTTTTGAATTATTACGGAGTTTTGTCTTTCAGGCAAATAGCCAAAAACGGAAAAGAGTATTTACCATGGTTTTAAAAACCAGACCAGACTGGACAGACGAATCGGTTTAATTGAGAACCGGCAATAAAAGTGGTCCAGTCCACACCTCATAACCGTTGGTAGGAAAATCGTTTGGGAACTGTCAAATCGGACAAAAATCGGCCAGTTGGACTGGATCGGTAATCGGCCAATTTGATTAAAACGACGCTGTTTTTTTATTTTGTAAAAAGAAAAATAAAGAAAACAAAAGCAAATGCATTCGAGACCTACCCTCCTCCCTTCTTCCCCCAGCATTCGTAACTCCCTGAACTCTGAAGAAAGGAAAAAAAAAACTCTAGCCCTTCATCGCCACCGCCATTCTCGGGTCCTCAGCGCCGCCGCCGCTTCTTCCTCTTCCCTGTGTCTGTAACCCAGTAGCTCGGCACGTCGTCTTCAACTTCGCTGGCTTCTCGACACGGAAGCCATGTTAGTGGCTTCTTGTCTTCATCTTCACTGAATGTTCGATCATTTTCTTGGTTTGAAGATCTGAAGTTGTTGTTCTTCGGTCTTCTCTTTCAATTTTTGTTCCATTTTTCTTCAATTCTTCTTCTTCGGTCTTGGTTTGAAATTTGGTTCTGAATGTATTTGTTAATGGATCTGTAATTACCCAGGTTAGTGTTTTAGTGTTTTTTCTGTTTTAGTGGTTTCTCTGTTTTCAAATTTATTGTTACTTTATTTTAGTGTTTTCTAATTGCTCATTGGTAGAGGCGTTTTACTGGTTTACTAGTTGTTGATGGCTCCTAATTTTTTTGTTCAAATTTGCTAATGGGTTTGATTTGTAGTTGCTGGTTTTGCTTTGATTTGTAGTTGCTGGTTGTGCTAGTTTTGCTGGCTTTGTTTGTAATTACTGGATGAAGGTTTAGTGTTTTGTAATTGTTGGCTTTGTTTTCTAATTGCTAGTTTTGCTTATGGCTTCTAATTTTTTTGTTCAAATTTGATAATGGCTTTGATTTGTACTTGTTGGTTTTGCTTTGATTTGTAGTTGCTGGTAGTGCTGGTTTTGCTGGCTTTGCTTGTAATTGCTGGGTGAAGGTTTAATTTCATATCTATTTTATTAATTTCAGTTATGGATAATAGTATTAATCAAGAAGCAATTGCTGATAACAATGCATCTATGAATAATAACTTGCTTGTCAATCCTCCTACTTCGAATGATGCTGCTATTCCTAATCTCCCTAGTACTAATGATAGTCAGTCACAAAGTTCTTCTAAGATACGGGAAAAAATGGATTTGGCTTGGAAATATGTTGCTCTACATATGGATTTGGTTGATAATATTTTATGTAATGTTTTAAATTTCGAAGATATTTTAAGATTTATATTAGACTATAATTATATTTTAGAATATTTATTTATAATTTATTTATTATTTTATTCTAAAACGATTTTTTTAATTAAATTACTAGTTAGACCAATAAACTAATAAATTAATGACTAAAACGGTTTAATGATCGATTTGGTTATCAGAATCTTGATATTTACTATTTTTTGATACATTTAAAAAATAAAAAGACACTTATTAAAAAATAAATAAAATAGACCATTTCTGTAAAAACGTAGACGTAATATAATGTGTACCACGTGTCATGGGTTAAAAAAGTACACCAGCAAAATGTGACCAATGATGACGTAGTCCACGATGCACCATAAGAGTTTTTTATTTTTAATATTGGGAGAGAAGTGGGGTATTACCAAGATATGGGGGTTCACGGTGCATGACCAGAGTGTGACGGCTAGGATAGTAGAAATCGGACGGTCCGTTTTGAGTTGCTGTAATCGGACGGTCCGATTTTTGGCTGGGAAGGTACGCAAATCGGATGGTCCGATTTGCGCCCCCAAGCCACGTGTCGCGCATGCACTTGGTCCGAAGGTGGAGACCAAATCCGGAGGAGCCTTACCTTAAGCCAGTTTGAGTTTCCCTTTCCCTTTCTCATATCACTTTCATTCATTCATTTCTCCCATATACCCCACCCCCAGCCACTGTAAAAACCCATATACCCCAACCTCCATTGTTGAAGACCCTCAAGCTCCAAAAATGCCTAAAAGAAGAAAAATAAAAGATGTGAATCGTCCAGAACTCCATATTGCTAATTATCTTGATCATCCTAATTATGTAAGTTTTCAATCCAAAATTTTTTATTTTAGTTAAAATAATATTTATAATGTTAGAGATTAGTAATACTTTATTGTAATGATAATGTTAGTTAGGAATTAGTGGAGTAATAATATTTAGATATTTGAGTTCAATCAAAATAATATTAGAGATTATTGGATATTAATGTTGTTCAGATATTACATTATAATAATAAATTAATTATTGTTATTAATAGAATAATTGCAATAATAATATTATTAATAATAATACGGTTATTGTAAAATTTTTTGGATGTCTGATAAATAAATAAATGGAATAAGCAATATTAATATTAATAATTGTTATTACTACAACGCTTAATGTAATAATAATAATAATAATAATTATTATTATTATGGCTAGTAGTGTTTAATTTGATTTAACTATCAGTAGAATAGAATACATATAGTAGTGCAATGTGTGTGCTGTTAAGTGTGAATATAGATATGTGAAGTAGTTTTAATTGTTAGTAACAAATAATTTTTTTGTAGTTACTTAATATTGTATTAGTAGTAGTCGATATTTGAATAGAATAGAATACATATAGTAGAATAGAATAGTTTTAATTAGTTTTAATGGTTAGTGATTGATTTATTATTGTATGTTTGCTTGCTCTTAGAATAGAATAAATTAGAGTAGTTAGTTATTTGGATATTAGTAGATAATATAATAGTTATTTGTGTAATTGTGTTGTATTGTTGTTATTAATATATTTATTGATTGTTATGTGTGGCTGATTATTTGATAATGAGAATTCGATTCTTTTAAGTTTAATTTGTTAATTTATTAATATTATTGTTTTTGTTTAGGGATCTAGAATGTTGGAATGTGACCACTACATGCCGCCGGATCGGTACAATTCAATAGCGGAGGGGTTTTTACGGGACACCGGTTTTTATTATGTTTCACAGATTGGAGTTGTCCAATGTCAGGCGGCATTGGTTAATGCTCTGATTGAGAGATGGCGCCCCGAGACTCACAGCTTCCATTTTCCGGTTGGTGAGTGTGCTGTGACACTAGAGGATGTGGCGTTAATTTATGGTCTTCCGACGAATGGTTTGCCAGTTACGGGACCGACACTGAGTAGTTATGAGGCGTTAGAGGCTGAATGCTTGGATCAGTTTGGTGTTGCACCTAGGCAGGCAGACTGTAGGGGAAGTTTCATCAAGTTGACGTGGTTTCGAGCATTGAAGGATCGGTTAGTGTTGGTTGATGATATCCAGATTCAGAGGTACGTGAAGTGCCACATAATGTTGTTGTTTGGAACCGTTATGTTTGGAGATAAGTCTGGAGCAGGGGTGCACTGGAAGTTTCTCCCATTACTCCGTAACTTTGCCGGGATAATACAGTACAGTTGGGGTTCGGCATGCTTGGCACACCTGTACAGAGCTTTGTGTAGGGCAACTCGTGTCGACTGTAAGGAGGTTGATGGTCCGTTGACACTATTGCTTGCCTGGGCTTGGATCCGCCTACCGTTCCTTGCGCCGATTCCTAGCAATCCTCGAGTCTTTCCGATTGCAAAAAGGTAAACTTAATTAGTAAACACTTTATAATAATGTATCTTAAATTTAGTTGATAAATGTATATTAACGAATTGCATGATGTTAGGTGGCATAACTGGGAACGTGTGAATTGGCCTTACAGATTGAGGAAACTTGAGTTTTTTAGGGGCTACCTGGATGCTCTGCAAGAAGGACAGGTCTGTTGTAATAAATACGTAGTTGTTTTGAATTAGTCGTGTTATTATTAATTGTGTAATCCTCGGTTACTTTCATAATGTGTGCAGTTTGATTATTTGAGTTGTGTATTGATTATTTGAGTTGATTAGTTGACTTGGTTATTCGTTTAGCCGTATTATTATTCTGTGTGTAATGGTATGATTACTTGCATAATGTGTGCAGTTTGTTTGGGAGCCTTATGCAATTGGAAGGACCGATCCGGAAGTGATTCCTCCTGACATCCGTCAGCATTCTGCTATTTGGAGTGCGACAGTTCCACTTATATCTTTTGAATGTGTTGAGTGGCATGCATCTGATAGAATGCGGAGGCAGTTTGGCTTGACTCAGGGTATTCCTGATCAGGAGCGAGACCTAGGTGAAGCACACGGCGAAGTTTTGACAGGTCCGAAGAATCAGGATTGGTCTGGAACCCGCTCATCCTGGGTTATGCAGTGGACGAACCGGTATAGTCTAGTTCTTGTTGATGACACGGTGCCCTCAGAGCATCAGGCAAATATCTACTTGCATTGGTACCGAGGTGCATATGGTGACCACTTGCAGCTGTCACAGATGGAACCGCAAGATAATCAGCCTGGTGATCCTATTCATAACCAGGAGAACCAAGACACACAATCACCGCAACCACCTTCGCCACGGCCAACAGCACCGCCCCCCTCACAAAGACAGGCACAACAAGAGCCTGAGCAGTACACTCCATACATTCCTGACACGCATTCTGCGGATTACCTGACTCCACCAGTATATCAGCAGTACTGGAGTGTTCCGCACCAAGAATCTATTGAACAAGGTTCTTTTAGCCAGCTACTTGGGTTCATGGCTCCTGGTCCAGCTTACTCATATCCCACTTATAGAGACATTCCCACCGGTCAGATGGCCCAACCGAGTGGGATAGCTCCAGGTAGATTGTCATTGGATACTAGACCACGACAGCACACTTCATCTGGTACATCCGGAGGGAGATTTTCTGTTGACTCTGGTATGAGTGATGATGCCACGAGGGGTATCATACAGAGCGGCGTTGACCGTCCTGTTCCAATGAGTCTCATTCTAGAGAGCTACCAGCCAGTTGATGAGGACAATGATGACTTCCTGGTTGACCATCCAGATGGGGATGAGGTTGAAGACGAGGATGATGCCGCGGATGCCAATGAGGACGACGACGAGGATGAGGCGGATGCTGAGGATGATGATGATGGGGGTGATGGTCCGGTTCATGATTCAGCGCCTACTGCAGGTAAAACAAGTAGTAGTAAATTGATTATTTTACTTGATTGTTGATTTTGGAAGTATTTGTTTGTTGAAGTACCTGGTTATTGATTATTAGGAACCAAGTCATCTCCCTGGTACGCAGGCATTGTTTCAAAATGAACAACTGCGTGTGGCTCCTTGTGACACATTGCCTCAAACCATATCGGCAAGGCTTCGTACGAAGCTTCCCACCCTCCAAAAATTGATTCCACTGCCTTCTGTTTAGCCAACCATGCTTTGCGATAACTAATGGTGTAGTTAAACTTTGACTGTACATCCGCAATCACTGATTTCAACCAACGGCTTTATTGCTTCTGCAACTGTGTTGGAATCTAGCTTCGAATGATCTTGAGAAATGGTGGCCCTAGTACAGGTGTGGCTACCGTTGTACCTCCTAATCTCCCAGCAGAACTTCCTGGACATTTTGCTCACCCTTATCAGCCAATCACATCCTGCACCATACTGGGTGCATTTAGCATAGAATGTCGTCGGTTCTGACTCATGCACCCGATAATCCACACCTCTGCGGATTGTATAATCTTTCATCGCCTTAATTACTGCCTCCCTAGAACTGAATTCCATCCCCACAGTAAATTCACCATCCAGCATAAGGGGAAGCTCTGCTGCAATAACATCACAAATTTTAGAGTAGTCAGAACTAATAACGTAACAAACTAATAAGCGCAGAACAATGGGAAACGTACTTTTCCAAACCGAACCGGTTATCGAACCGGCCGGTCGTCATCGAACCGGCCGGTTCGATCCAACGGGTCGGTTCGGTCCAACAAAACCGGCCCGGTGCAACCTTTAACTCATACGCTAACATTCTGCTATTTGAACCGGCCGATTCGATCTAGATGGCCGGTCCTGTCAAATCGGTCAATTTGGTAGACCGAACTGGTGCGGTTAGACCGGCAGCTCCGGTCTGGTCGAACCGGCCGGTCCGGTCTGGGCAACCAGTCGGGTCCGGTCGAACCAACCACCCCTGTTTTAAACAATTACTAATTACATGCTATATTTTGCCTATTTACCATTCTCTTAAGTATTTTTCCTAAATAAATAACCCATGCACAAATCATACTATCACAAATCTTAACTTAAATTAACGACGCACCTGCATTTAAATATTGAGGATACTCCGGTGCATGCATGGCATCCAAATCCAACGACCGCATGAAACTTGGCTCCACAAACGGCTGCTGATTTGCTAGTGCATTTGCCACGTCCGCCACATCTGCCACCATAGCCTCGTCAGCTTCATCTTCGTTTCCACCTGGATCAACGACCTCATAGTTACTTTCGAAGTCTTCTTCACTATCACTGTTGTACTCCTCCAATTCAATTTCTCGGTCCGCTGCAGATTGCTCGAACTCGATATACATTTCGATAAACGTCACTCGCGACCGACTTTCAAGATACACTGAAAACATTTCTTGCATGCTCGCCTCGTCGGTCACGTATTTCGTTTGAAATTGCACGAACCCACCAAAGACATATATAGGATATCTGTACAGAATACACGACACTCTCCTAGATATTTCAAAATCCATTTTCTCACATATGATCCCTTTTAATTCTTCAAATGACAGTGTGAATGGAATAACAATATCTAACGGATTATCACACACAAATTTCACTCCTTCTGATGTTTGTAATAAAATATGGCCATCATAATATACTTTTAACCTTACTCTATCATCCATGATAATAGAGAAGAAGAGATCTACAAATAGAGAAGAAAAGATATGCAAAGAGGAGATGTAGAGAGTTGTAGCTACGAAGGAGAAGAATGATATGACCTGCTTAAATTCAGTGGGTGCATCTATATATATATACCACACCCAAATCGGACCATCCGACCGGATGTATGCCCATTCGAATTTTTAAGAACAAAAAAATCGGACGGTCCGATTACCAGAAAGCCCGCCCAGAAAATTATCCTTACCCAAAATCGGTGGGTCCGATTTGGTCATTAAAAATTTTGAAATCTGCCCTCAAATCGGTTGGTCCGATTTCCTTGGGCAAAAAATCATCTTCAGCTCCCACAAATCGGACGGTCCGATTTGTGACTGCTAGAAATCGGACCGTCCGATTTCTATCCCTCTGCTGAACGTCGTCACAGCCTGGTTAATCACCACCAACCTCCATAACGGGGTATTACACCACACCTTGCATCATATCCGAAAAAATTAGCCTGCACCATAAATAACATGATGTATGAAAAAAATCTCCGTAATGTATTATTAAATATTAATTTTGGAACGACCTTATCTGAGATTAGAATTATAACTTCAAAAATCGAATCAGACTGGCAGTTCAATTAGATTAATCAAGAACCAATTACTTGGTTGATTCAATTGATTTCGTAAATTGTTTAGCAAAAAATTAATCAAAAAACCAATCGAACCGACAGTTAATCGGTAAACTGTCTAAAACCCACATATTTATTGAAGGGTTTCGGTTCAATATCACCCCTCAAAAAAAAAAAAAAGAAAAAAAGAAAGAGCCCTAGCCGGCTAACGCTAACCCAGTCATCCCCCAAACCCAGCCCCAGTCCCAGTCCCAATCCTCCATTTCTCTCTGAAAATTGAAAGAACCCTAGTCCCCAAACGCAGCCCCGCAGCCACCGTCCCTCTTCTTAGCATCGCCGAACTCTTCTCCGCTGGGGACAGGCGTCGCGTGTGGAAACTCTGCCGCCGTCGTAGGAAGCTATGTCGCGTGTGGAAGCTCCGTCGCCGTCCTAGGAAGCTGTGTCGCCCTCGTAGGAATCTTTTGTCCGTCGTGTGGAAGCTCTGTCGCCGTCGTCGTCTCCTCTGTTCGAGCTCTCTCTGTCTTTGCCGGTAGTTCCGACTCCTCTGTCATCGCCGTCACTCCCCTTCCTCCCTCGATCCGGTAAGCACCGTTACTTGGAATTAATTTTTGCTTTTTTTGTAATTTGTACTGTTGTTAATAATATTGAAAAAACAAAATCTGGATTACCATTATGCTATGGTTCAGTGAAAAAATGCACTTAATGATGTCAAAAGAAAGCTGCTTTAAAAAGCTATTAGAAACTCTAGAGGTTAATCATAATTCCCGCAATTAGAACACTCAGCTGATTGCCCTGTAACTCTGTTGGATTTATGTAGTTTTTCAATCAAAAGGGTGTTTGAGAAAACTTAAAAGAATGAAAATTATAATTGCTTGCTGATAAATATCTGTAATTTCAATTTTCTAAAGAATCAGCTTATGAATGTGCAACCTTCTTTTATCATAGCTTACTGTTACACAAAGAAAAGCAACTTTACTATCAAGCTTTTTCTATAATAGAAGATTTTTAGATCTGTTTATGTACGAGGAAAGAAAGAGGGGACGAGGATGGCAACAAAACAAGAACTTAGGAACATTTTATAGATAACGAAAGAAATTAGGACAGTACCTGTAGGCAAAGTCTTCCGAGTGGGATATGAAGAAGTAAGATCAATAAGAAAGAGCAATATAAGGAGAAAATCCAAGTTCTCTAACACCCATTTTGTTTGTTGTTCTCTGTGTGGTGTGTTTTCCCTTCCCTTTTTTTCGTGTTTGTGTGTGGTGGCGGTGGTTGGTGGGGTTGGGATACTTGGTGTCAATGACAAGATTAGTAGGTTATGAATAGGTTCTAGTTAAGTTGGAAACTTATTTTTTCTTTACTCTTGTTGAATTCATACTTGTGATTTTATTGAAGGTCAGTCACTAGCTATGCATATCTGTATAATAGGATTTTGTGAAATTTGGCCTAATTCTTCATCTTTAGTTGAAAACTTGTTTGTTAATGTTTCTTTTGATAGTAGAGCATTATGTGTTTGTCACTATGTGCGTTTTGATTGTTTTTAGTTATGAACTTTGATGTTTGAAGTTGTTTGTGAACTTCTAATATTAAATTATGGATAATTTATCATGTGAAATTGTGAAATTTTGAATTTTATTAAGTTAGAAAGTATTGAATTTATATATTTGAAATTATATATTGAATTTTTAATAATTTTATTTAATATTTAATTAAACCGGTCGAACCTCGGTCGAACCAGTGAACCGGTGACCTTACTGATTTATTGACCGGTCCGGTTCTCGCAACCTTGGTTAGAATAGAAAATCCCAGAGAGTGTAGTGAAGAAGGAAATCATGGTGTCTCTGGCTCAGCAGCTGAGCGTCCTGAGATGGTCTCCACTGCCGTCCACGTCTTCGTCAAGACCAACCACCACCCACAACCGCCGTACCCGCACGCTCCTTCCGGTGGTGTGTTCAGTGGCCTTATCGAATGCGCAGAACCGAGAGAGAGTGAAGCTGAAAGAGCTCTTCGAGCAAGCCTATGAGAGGTGCCGCACTGCTCCCATGGAAGGTGTTTCCTTCACCGTTGATCAGTTCACTGAAGCTCTTGAAAAGTATGATTTTGATTCTGAGGTTGGCACCAAGGTCAGCTCGCTTCGCTTTGGGGTTTTTTTCTTTAATTTTTTTAACTGCAATGGAGTTTGTTCTGTCACTGGTTGCATAAAGTTTTGAACTTGATAAATGTAGTTTGTGGTTTCGGTGGAAGATGACTTTGAATTGAGTTTGTTGAAATGGTGTGTATTGATGAGTAATGAGAATGTTTAGTTAATGTGTCTGTGGAAATTGATGGTTGGTTGTGTATGAAGAAAAACAAAAACAGGTAATTGGATCCAGAGCCAACATCTTTTGCAAATATAGTTGTTTTAGTTTAGGTTGAATTTCGTCCTAGGTGGTTTGCATTTGTTCGAGAGAAGATCAGAGCATCTACTTAGGTGTGTGAATCGGATAGAAGATAGACAAGTGGCGAAAGGTAGGTAGAGGACAACCAAAAAATTCATACACAAGGTGTAAAGGACCTAACTGTAAACATGATATATGAATAATATGATAGGGTACAGTTGATCCTATCCAATTCCACCCAGTGGGATAAGGTTTTGTTATTGTTGTTGCAATTGTTTGATTAAGATGGTCTGTTTTTCACGTAAGGTTTTATGATAGGACACAATGGCATTGACATAGTTTGATACTTTGATTCATTTAGTGGAAAAGGAGTTCTGTGTTGTGTTGTTTTGTTCCTTGAGGAAATAAGTTGGTTAATGGTGGTGGGTTTTTGTTTTCAGATTAAGGGCACGGTATTTGCTGTAGATGCAAGTGGAGCTTATGTTGACGTTACTGCAAAGTCTACTGCATATTTGCCTCTGCAAGAGGCATGCATCCACCGAATTAAGCATGTGCAAGAAGCAGGCATAGTTCCTGGCTTGAGAGAGGAGTTTGTAGTAATTGGGGAAAATGAAGTTGATGATGGCCTGATCTTGAGTTTAAAGGCTATTGAGTTCGACCTTGCATGGGAACGCTGTAGGCAACTTCAAGCAGAAGATGCAGTTGTCAAGGGTAAGGTGGGTGAAGTGAAACCAAGAAACTCAATTTTAGTCAATGTTTAGTTCAAGTATTGTTTCTGCCGTTGTGAGTTGTTTAATTTTCTCTATGTTTACATTAACTTGTTTAATTTTCTCTATGTTTACATTAACTGGTTGCATACACTTCGTCTTGCAGATTGTCAATGGAAACAAGGGTGGATTGGTGGCCGAGGTGGAAGGCCTTAAGGGATTTGTTCCATTCTCACAGATTTCAACGGTTAGCTCTTGACCTACTTTGATGTTAGTAGCGTTGCTCTGATTTTGACCGCACTAATAGTCAATACTCAATATAGGCCATTTAGTTGAGGCTTTTTGTTGTAACCATCATCAGACTGGGATGCTTCATGCCAAAGACTGAAAATCTGGAATTCGCATGAGAATATGAGGCATTCTCCCTCTATTGTTGTCAATGTTGAAATAAAGTAATTCAAGTTTAGTAACCCCACTTGTATTCCTCGAGTTCCCATAGATTATTATGTTTAACTAAGAAGTTTCTTTAAATGTTCATTTCCATATTTCATTGCTTAGCCTTCTGTTTACTTTTCTTGTTAGAAATTATCTGGAGAAGAGCTACTTGAGAAGGAACTCCCTCTAAAGTTCATGGAGGTGGATGAGGAACAGTCCAGACTTATCCTCAGTCACCGTAAAGCCGCTGCTGACAGCCAGGGACAGCTGGGAATTGGATCCGTAGTAACTGGCACTGTTCAAAGCCTAAAGCCATATGGTGCCTTCGTTGACATTGGTGGAATCAGTGGTCTCCTTCACGTCAGTCAGATCAGTCACGATCGTATAACTGATATTGCAACTGTTCTTCAACCTGGTGATATTCTGAAGGTATTCTTATGATATTGTTAGTTTGTTACATTTACATGGACATTTTGCTTACAATTGCAGTTGTCTTGTAGATGAAAATTCTCACCTGTTTGTTTAGGTGATGATACTAAGTCATGATCGGGAGAGAGGCCGAGTAAGCCTTTCCACAAAGAAGTTGGAACCCACACCTGGTGATATGATTCGCAATCCAAAGCTTGTCTTTGAGAAGGTATAACTCAGAAAGGATGTCACATGTTTTGCTTATTTCAACTTCGTCGTTTTTTCTACCATCTTTTTTGACATCCTTGAAGAAGCTGAAACCCCCCTTTTTCCTTTACCTTGATAAATCATATATACCTCATCACTTTCCATCAGCATTTTTAATTTTCGATGAGAATGATCACATTTAACTCTGATTCTGTTCTTATAGGCGGAAGAGATGGCTCAGACATTCAGACAGAGAATAGCCCAAGCAGAAGCCATGGCTCGTGCTGATATGCTTCGGTTCCAGCCAGAGGTATCTAGCTATTGATTATTTATTTCATTATTTGTACAAAATTCTATGTGCATTTGCATGTCAAAGGAATTCTTACTTTCAGTTATTACATTTCATCTTTGAGTTGAATATCTTCTTTGATCCCTTTATGGCATCCTTGCACAATTTGATGATGAATATATAAAAATTATATGAATTGCAGAGTGGATTAACTCTTAGCAATGAAGGGATATTAGGACCACTTTCTTCAGAGTTGCCTGCAGAGGGTGTGGATTTCAATGAGGTACCCTCAGCTGAAGAACATTCATGATTCAGAATTTTGAGGGTCCTATTTTGCACCTAGCTCTAGATTTTTGCTTGTAACTTAAACAATATTGCTGTATAACAATAAGCTTATTGTTTTGTTTTGTTTGGATGAGTTAATTTTTTCCTGCTGCTTAGAGAATACATTACTTAATATTCACCAATTTGAGCCAACAATCCCGCCTTTTCTACAAATTTGAATTCTGTTGAGTGTGTATTTAGCCAGATGAACTAAAATATTGATTTTCAAGAAAGGAAAAGTCAATTAATCTTTTTATTTTCTGATTATATGAAAGCTTTCATGTTACGAACACAAAGGAGCAATACAATATTAGTTTTTTGGATTTGGTTAACAATACTTTTTAAGTTGTTAAATGCGAAAAGTATGTGTTGAAGAATTAAAAATTTCAAGTTTTTAAAAGTATATTTTGTATAAAGAATATGGAAAAATTGGACATTAGGATAAGTAATTTTAACTAATACCTTTAGAAAGACACCCCAAAAAAAGAAAAAAGAACTAATACCTTTAGAGTTTAGAATGTGTTAGATGGACCAAACCAATCATTTACTGGTCTGTGCTCAATGATTATATATCTTATTTGAAAATAAAAAGGGAAAAAGCAATATAGGCTGTTCTATCGGAAATTTTTTTGAAATAAATTAAAAATTTTAAGATTTTAAAAGTATATTTTGTTTTTGTATAAAGAATATAGAAAAATTAGACATTAGGATGAGTAATTTTAACTAATACCTTTAGAAAGACACCTAAGAAAAAGAAAAAAGAAGGACAAATGATGCATATAAATCAAGTAGAGGGTGGTTTTACACAATTCTATCAAAGATAAAAACGTTACAAGGTTCTACTAAGAGCACTTTTCTATATAGTTTGAATTATAACCACTCGATTTACACATACATAGTAATTCGGATCATACTGATTCGAATTACACAAACTAACACACACTAATTCGAATGAGCATAATTCGAACTACTCCAGAATTTTGTGCCCATAGTAATTGTTTCGAATTACCCCCTATTTCCCCTATATAAAGAGTTTGAAGTAATCTCATTTGAACCACTATTTTAAATCTATGCTCCAATAAATCCTAGAGAAAATGACCCAGGCTTGAGCAGAATATCTAGCCAATGGGGGATAATCCGGACCGATTTTATCGTTTGTATGGAGTAACCCATATAGCTGATGTTATCAATGAAGAGGTTAGTGCGAACTTGTTCTTTTAAAATATGAGTGAATAAGTTTTTTTATTTTATATATTTTTACTTTTGGTGTGTTAGAATGGTAGTCATTATGTACCGATGCTAAGTTAGATAGGATTGCCATACAAGTGGTTTTATTAGTGGTTTTGTTAGTGGTTTTGTTAATGATTTTGTTAGTGAATGATGTCGCAATGAATTTTGTATAATCAGTGGGGAAATCAGACTCAATTCAGAATTCCAAGACCATTCCCTTGAGTTTTTCTCAATGAAAACAGTCTTTGAGTCGCATACTTTTTGGAGGTGAAGGAGTTATGGAGCATTTCATTTCACATTGTCCTCTGATTGAACATTTAATTCTTGACTTTTGTAATGTAGATCACCCTCTAAGCATAACACCCGGTTCTAGGAGCTATCGGGGGAAATCGCTAAGCTTGCGTGGTCTACAAAAGCTGAAGGGAGCTGATCTTAAAGGAATACAGGAGGTATATATTGATGTTCCGAATCTTGAGAACTTATATTATCGTGCTCTTGATATGGATATGGACGTGCCTTTCAAGCTGAATTTAGATATAGTTGCACAAATTTGAGTGCTTGAGCTTGAGCTTGTGGTATTTGGGGAGCCCAGACAATGGTTACTTGAACATTTTAATAGGATTCCTTTCCTTGAGAGTTTGATGTTGCATAATTGCTCTATGTTTGAGTATGAGAGGATTAATATTTCAGGTCCTCAAGTTCTTCAGGTTATCACATTGCTCTAACTTGAAGGAGGTAAACATCGATGCTCCAAATTTATTATCTTGCAAGTATATCGGAGAATTTCTAGAATTTCCAATCAACAGGAAGTCCACGCTCATTTCGGATGTAATTATCAAGTTAAGTTGTATATATTACATTCTTTGGATGTGGCTTTTTCCCAAATTCCTACGTTAATGCGGGATACTTGTGCATCGAGCTGCCATTTCTTTTTATTCCCTGAATTTTGCAGATTAGAGAAAGCCTGGGCGTATTGCAATTTTCATCACCTCCTCCAAGTATTAAACACGTTCAATTACGATGTTGTATGGATAGTGACGCTCACTATTTTCCCTTTATGAATTGGTTAGCTTGGACTCATTGTGTCATTGACTTGTTGTGTCCCAATTTTCTGTTTTATTACCAAATACTTATCAACATAAATAAGATGTTATGTGGAGATTGGAGCCTCTAACTTTATTCGTTACTTCACAAAAACAACAATTTTTCTATGAGATGCTGATGGACAGAAAGAAGTGGGGGTGCTATCTCCGTTCAAGGCGCAACAAGTGTTGTTGGAATGGCTTGAAGATTGTGAAGGTCACACATTCAAAATGGCCTGATGAAAATGTTGAAGATCTTAAGGCCATGTTAGATTCATTGCCAGAATCTGGTGTTGCTGAATATATTACTTTGAGTAATACCCCAAATAGGTCCCCAAGAAATTTTCCATCCGACAGTTTTGTCCCCCACAAAATTTAACTAAGATTTTGACCCTGAGGTTCTCAGATATCCCCCAAATACGTCCCCAAAACCGTTTGATCCGGTTAAAGTGGTGACGTGTCAGGTCAATTGTGACATGTCACCTTTAGGACATTTTGGTCCCCATCCACGGTGGACAAAACGACGTCGTATTGGAACCAGTGGCAAAACGACGTCGTTTCGGGGAGGACAAATTCGTCCCCACTTAGACAGAGAATGCAAACGGCGTCGTTTTCATGTTGGGGACCTATTTGTCTTATAATAGTATCTTAGGGGACCTATTTGACCTATAATTTGTGATGTTAAAAGAAGCTATATTTACTTCAACGCAAACTTTAAAAACACATTGACATTAGTCTGTTCATTTATCAAAATGGTAACATAAACCTGAGAACTCAAACATGTTAACTACACAAATATTTGGCTTCAATAGCAACACAAACCAAATCAAGTCAAAGAAGGTTTATTTTCTTTAACACAAACTAAACGAAACCATTCTAAATAACATAACGTCTTCTTCCTCCAACATAACAAAAGGTGGTAACATAACTAAGACAACAACTTTCACACTAATTCTTAGAAGTATCATTTCTTGAAAGACTGGTTCAACCCTCGTGTGCAACAAGTGGCACAGTATCTAAGTTGTTCAAATTCATTCCAATATGAGGGTTGAACCAGTCTTTCAAGAAATGATGCTTGTAACAGCCCAGACCACCCGCTAGCACGATATTGTCCGCTTTGGCACACAAGGCCTCACGATTTTACCTTTGACAATAGGGATGCTAGTCGAAACCCCCCACACTCACTCGTCAAAACGCGTCATGCTAGGGAAAGGTATCCGCATCCTTATAAGGCATGCTTCATTCCCCTCCCCAACCGATGTGGGACCTTACAACCACCCCCCTAAGGGAGCCCAGCGCCCTCGCTGGCACATCGATTCGGGCTCTGGCTCTGATACCATCTGTAACAGCCCAAACCACTCGCTAGCACGATATTGTCCGCTTTGGCACACAAGGCCTCACGGTTTTGCTTTTGACGATAGGGATGCTAGCCGAAGGCCCCCACACTCACTCGTCAAAACGCGTCATGCGAGGGAGAGGTATCCACACCCTTATAAGGCATGCTTCGTTCCCCTCCCCAACCGATATGGGACCTTACAATGCTTCTAAGAATTAGTGTGAAAGTTGTTGTCTTAGTTATGTTACCACCTTTTGTTATGCTGGAGGAAAAAGACGTTATGTTGTCTTAGTTTAAACCTTCTTTTAACTTGATTTGGTTTGTGTTGCTATTGAAGCCAAATATTTGTGTGGTTAACATGTTTGAGTTCTCAGGTTGTTACTATTTTGATAAATGAACAGACCAATGTCAATGTGTTTTTAAGGGGTTTGCGTTGAAGTAAATATAACTTTTTTTAACATCACGAATTATAGGTCAAATAGGTCCCCTAAGATACTATTATAAGACAAATAGGTCCCCAACATGAAAACGACGCCGTTTGCATCCTCTGTCTAAGTGGGGACGAATTTGTCCTCCCCGAAACGACGTCGTTTTGCCACTGGTTCCAATACGACGTCGTTTTGTCCACCGTGGATGGGGACCAAAATGTCCTAAAGGTGACATGTCATAATTGACCTGACACGTCACCACTTTAACCGGATCAAACGGTTTTGGGGACGTATTTGGGGGATATCTGAGAACCTCAGGGTCAAAATCTTAGTTAAATTGTGGGGGACAAAATTGTCGGATGGCAAATTTCTTGGGGACCTATTTGGGGTATTACTCTATTACTTTTGGCTTAGAGTTGTAATCTTGCAAGACATGCATTCTCTATTTGAATTAAAACTTAGGTGTTGCTGCTTTCTTATATGTTCGTGCGTATGCATTTACTTTGGTGCTCATGTATGTACAAAGTTAAATATATGCTGAATTACAATTAATATAATCTACTAGTTACAAAGTCTATTTGGATGTTTTTCATTAGAATCTTCTAGATTCTGGTATTATTATTATTAATAATATTATTATTGTTAAAGTACTGTTTTAATTTTTAAACATTTAGATTAAATCTTAATTTAATTCTAACATTTAAAATGTCCTGTTTTTATTTCAAATGTTTTATTTCATCTTATTTTAGTTATTTGGTTAAAATTACAATTTGTTCTTCCAAAATTACACTTTTGTTCTTTTGTTGTTATTTTTTTTATTCTATTATTTTTACTCTTAAATTATTACAACAGCTATTGTGAACACTATAATTATGAATTTTGTCGTTACCTAAAAGAAAACCATAATAAAAGAAAGAATATTTTTGGAAGAATTTTTTTTTTAATTTCGACTAGAAAATTAAAATAATTTCATAATATACATACATACATACATTAAAAGTAAAGAATACATTTCAAAATTAAGATAAGTCCTACCAAAATGGGATCACTCCATGAATGGGGAGTATTCTATTCTCTTCAATATGGATTGTACTATACTCTGTGCATGTGAGAGACTGAACTATAAATTTATACTGATAGAAATATCTTGGAACTATTGCAGTAGTGCATAGTTTTCCTTCAGGAAATGCCAAGGTCCTGATCTAGTACCTATCCTGCAATTCAAAATAAAATATGATACATCTTTCGACCGAACAAATGCAATAAATAATAATGCATTAATTTGTTATGGTTTCTTTCCTGTGCATTTATTCCAGCTTAATTTGTGAGAAAAACTACTTTCAAAAGAAAAATCAGTTTTCACAAATTTGAAGGAGCAAAAGATTATACTTTTTGCTGCCCAAAATTGATTTTATTATACACTTATTCGTTAAAATTAAATCAGTTATGAAATATTGGAAGTAAAATTGAAATATTTCAACTTTGATAAGTTTTAAGGGTAAAAAAGTATGGTATTCCCTTAAATGAATGGTAAAAAAAATTATGATTTGAAAAATCAGTTTATATATATATTTTTCTTCTGTTAGTTGAAAAATAGTAGCTTTTCAGCAAAATTAGTTTTTTTGGTTTTTCGATTTTACAGAAGACTTTGGTATTAAAATTTCCAGATAGACCCAGTTTACTTCTAATTTGGAATGAAATATGAGTTGCATGGGAGTGAAAGAAGAATATTCTGGTAGTCTTTTAAGTGCATAGAAAAAGAAGTTACCTCCAAAAGCCAGCAAATGTCCTGAGGCTCATGTAAATAGACAAAGCAATCCAGATACCACTAAAGCCATAGCTTGAGGATAACATATATAAGCTAAATATGCTCACCAATGCCACCAAAATCTAGGAGAAATAAGCGAATGCGTAAACTATAAGAGGGGCATAAACCTTACAATCAATTTCTAAAGTGGGAAAAATTGAAAGGCAATTATTTGTATACCCTTTCGAAATTAGATTATCCTTTTTTTATATATTTTTTTACAATAAGTTTAATCGTATACTAACATATGAAATAAGTATTTTTGTAATTTTGTTTGAATATAAAATACCATGTTTGAATTAAACTCTAGATAATTAACTTGTTACATCATTTCTACACTTTGGAACCATAAAACTTAAGAAATACTTGTGTGATTCTAAAGTACATTTAATGCATGTTCTAAAAGCCTATTTTTATCCAAACTTCAACTACATGCTGTATTCATTTAGAAATGTTTGGTAACAAAAATATTAACTAAAAATAGTCAAAATCTATCTTATTTAGTAGTTAAGTTATGACTATTTTTTTTTTTTTTTGTCACCTTAGCATTAATACTACACATCCAAGTCTTTTTGTTAACCAAGTCTAACCAAATTAATCTAACATAATAAAAGTTAGTTATGACTAACATTATTCCAAATCTTATTGTTTAACTTGGTTGGATTTGGTTCATAAAAAGACTTGGATGTAGCATTACTCATCGGTTAAATACATAATTATTTCATGTGTTGTCAATATACATAACAGACTTATGATGCAATAATACATGAGAATGTAATTTACCCTCTTGTTTCAGAAGGCAAGGAAACAATTGCCATTAGTAAGAAGTTATATCACCACTATAAGGACTTAATGATTGTAAATCATAGATTCTGAATCTTTGAACAGTGAATTTCATGAACTTTTTGTAGAGGAATTAGCAACTAACTCAAAAAGGTTGTAACATTAATGCTAAAAGTAAATTTGACAAACATACATGATCTGCTTCATGCTTAAAAACCAAATTTCTAGACTTTACCATTGAGTAAGCAGAGTATATGAAATCCGAAGCTCCGTAGTTTACTCCGTCAAAAACAAATGCTAGTGAATTGAGGGGTTGAGTGGCTGCAACATACTGGCGAAGTAGAAATTAAAATAAACAGATAAATAAGATAGATAAACTTTTCTTGTTAGGTAAGCAACTTATTACTAAGAAGGGAGAGTGCTCTTATTTTATAAGCAACAGAAATAAAACTCACCGGAATACCAATACCAATAAGATGCAGAACAGCGACGTCGTTTGTAAATAACTTAGAAGCAAAAGGGAGCAGACTAAAGAGAAGGAATGAGAGAACCAGCCCCAGAATCAGCCCAAGCTGCATGAAAAAGAAAAAGGATTTCAAAAATTATTGAAGTAAGCGTGTTCGAGATATAATCATTCATGCACATCCTCCTATCAGCTTAAACTTTTGGGAAAAGTGGTTTTATAACATGGTACTACGCAAACCCAAAAGAGACTCTTGCGTGAGTGGATGTGTCAAAGATATAACCATTTATGTGTCTCCTCCTATCAGCTTAAACTTTTGGGAGAAGTGGTTTCATAATAGTAACAAATGAATAACTAACAAAAAATTTAGATGAAAGGTAAGTGACAAGTTGAAATACCTGAAGAACACGCGAAGCCGATGTGATCACTTTATGGTAATCCCTTTGCGCAAATGCACTTGCAAGAATAGCCTGAAAAGTTAAAACTGGCATCCATTGGTTTGCATTGGCTTAATTGTAGTATAACAAACTAGCAACATACTTTTTTGGAAAATAGAATGATTAAGAGGGAAGAGTGAAAAGTGAATGATGACAATATTGCAGAGAGCCCAAGATGTTGCATGCAACTAAGAACAATTCTGATTAAAATGAAACTAAGAAGCATACAGAAAATCACCAAATGAATTCATATTGGTAATTTGCATATGCTTTAAACAACAAAGACTTGGCAATTAATGGTGGAAGTTCTCAGAGATGCTAATTTCTGAATGTAGTTACTTTGCTAGTTCCTTGCAACTATAATATACGTTTTCGTTTACTTGGTTGTGTGTGGCACCGTTAAAATTCATGATAATAACTCAAGAATAAATATCAAATGCTATTGTGATTATGTTATCTCTCATAACAATGAAGAGTACCTATTTATATGCCCAAAAATATTATTTGTGCACTAAAATCAGTCACCATGTATTTATGTATAGGCTCTTAATCCACATAAAATATGTAATAAAAAAATGTTGAGAGGAATAGTTTCTTACTTGAGCAGAAACAGCTAATCCATCAGCAAGCAAAGAGGTCGCCATCCAAATCTGTAAGCAGATTTGGAAGGCGGCCATGGTTATTGATCCTTGTCTTGCTGCAAGGGATGCTGACAGTGTCACACAGAATGTCACTGCTGTAACTTTCAACAATAGCAGAAACCCTACAACAAAGATGAAACAAACAACGTTAGATATTTGTACAAATGTGAAGTGACAATTTAGTAATTGGTCAGATTTAAGACCATGTGAAGTTAAAAATCAAAGAATGTGTTTTGACATCAAATTAATTGTGATATCAGGTGAAACAATATCTCATTTAGTTTGCAAACTCACCTGAGTTAGTTTTTTCTTCTTCCAGAAGAAAAAGAACATTCAATTTCAAGGTATTTAGATCATTCAACTTCAACCAAAATTTTAGTTTCACACATAATAAACAAATGTCACAGCTGAATTTTCAGACTAGAACTGTAAAATATGTTTCTGAATTAAGGATAGGCTCTAGGATCATTAATACACTCCAAATATATTCATGAACTTTACCAAGATAAATTGTAACTGGTATTTTGTAAAGTGTTTCTAGATCATATGTGCAAGTGTTTCAGTTGGCAATGACATGCAAGCTGTTTCATTCATTAATAGATTTTGAAGTTCAGATAAGAACTATATTTTGTCTATGTATATATTTTCGAAGCCTCTCTAGACCGAAAAAGTGCGACAAATTTGTAGACTTGTCTGCTGAATTCCTAATTGTGAAACCAAGAATCTGAAAAATGCAAAAGTAGATAGAAATTAGTACCATTTTTTAGAATCTTCCCAAATTGAAAATCTTGGATACTTGGAGGCATTAGATCAACTTGCTTCATTAAACTCCACAACAACACCAAGGAAATCAAGTACCTGTCAAATCACATGCCAAATTAATAAAACGAGAAACAGAAAAGAAACATAACTTTCTCAAGTAAAACAATATAAAAAAACAAAAATTGAAGTCTTTGATGAGTGATCAACAAAAGATGCTTATAGCATCAGAAAGAATACCGGAGATGAACGTATGAACATACTGGGAGATAATGTGTGCGATTGCTGCACCGCTGACTCCCAACCGGAGTACGAAGATAAGCAATGGATCTAAAATGATATTTGTTACATCTCCCACAACTGTAATCAAACTTCACAAATTACTGAATGATCATAGTGTGCAATTCATTTTGTTTAAAGAAGTAGAGTCTAACTGATTTCCATTAATTCACTAAACTGTATCTAAATCTGATTTTAGAAGTTACAGAAGAAAAAACTAATATTGAATTCTCCAGTAACATTCCTCTATGAATGTTTTAGGTGACCTTTTAATTCATAAAATGGGCAAAATATTTTGATATTAAGAGGGAAAAAAATTTAAAATTGAAACACTGAAGGAAATGATTGAACTAAATAGGATGAAAATTAATTTAACAAAAACCGAACTCTAGACTAGTATCATCATAAGAACTTGATACTTGATAGAGATCAATGGCGTACTTGTAGCATATAAAGGTGTTTTCGTATCTTTGATTCCTCGAAAAACTCCTTGCATGGCCATAGAAAGTATCACAGCTGGTGCACCAAATGACCTCAGAGTCAAGTATTGCTGTGCCGGCTTCAACATCGGAGAATTCTGCATGAAGAAAAAACACTCAGTCATTTAACAAATTACATCAATGTAGCTAAAAGGAACTGTAAAAGTCTTCAAAGATGGAACATAGCCAGAAAACTCTAAATTCGAAACAATTATAATATGATTTCTGAAGTAAGAGAAACTATGAAGCAATTGAAGCAGAATTACATGAAGCAACATAGTAACTACTAAATCAGCCCATATTAACAACTATGCTACGTGTACACAAAAAATCAGCTATCAAATCAGGTACAGAATATACATTAAAAATAAGTTAAAAAACATATGTATTTATACGCAAATATATGGTGCTGATTTTTGGCGTGCACTTAGCATTTTTGTCTAGCTAATCTTGTCTTATACTGAAAAATTGAAGTTAATATCATCAATTTCATAGAGGATTATTGTGGCAGTTGCAACTTGCAAGAAAGGACTCACATAATCAACTCCCATGTAATTCAAGATTGGTCTGGCTGTAAAAATGAGAGAGAGAGCTTGTAAGACGCCGAGAATGGCACCGATAACTATTGCTGATGAAGCTGATGGAATATAGCTTTTGTCATGGCCAAGTTTAGCTACTCTATTAACACTTCTTGATGATGTACTGCATTCAGGATCTATCTTGAAAAAAAGAAAAATCAATAATGATAAATTAATCCAGAGAAGTATACAGATTCAATTAAAAATGTGTAGCAGGCTTTTTATTCTTTTGAAAAATGAAATAAATACCAACTTGTTCCACTTCCAATTTTGTTTCCTCGGTCACAGAAGAGGTATGGATCAGCATTTCTGTTTCTGATGGTTGATTTTGTAATTTATCGACGGCATCTTCCTCGGCAACCAACGAGGTTGTAACACTGACCAGAGGAATTATTGCTATTTTTGAGATTTGATTAAAAATTGCAATTGATACCCCCACTGCAGCAAGCTCCACAGGGCCTACAAAACAATAGCAATAATGAAAAATGTTAGAGGAGTAACATCAAACATTTTCTAAATAGAATCCTAAGGTTACATTTAGATTCTGTATCCGAGACATGGGTACATAGACATAGACAAAGACACAGAAACTCCTTTGGTTATAGAAACAAGGATAGAGGTACAACATTTTCAATCTTAGAAATTATATAACTAAGCTTTGGACACAGCTTAATAAGCTTATGAATAAATCATGCAGGATTTGTTGTATCAGTCAGTCAAACTTTCTAGATAAATACATAGAATTAAAAAGGTGAAGCAAACCTATGTGTCCGATGAATGCAGTATCAATCAGAGAAGCAATAGGATCTGCAGCCAAAGCAAGAGTGGTAGGCAGTGATATATGCATTATTTCCAGGCCTAGTTCATCCTTCCTAAAGGCGTTCCTGTAACCATTAATAACACAAAGTGTTTAGTTTTGATGCAAGTTCACACAGTCATCTAATCAAATTCAACCTTTTTCCATGCAATACACAATTGGATATATACGACAACAACAAAATCTTATTTCACTAAGTGAAGTCGACTAAACCATTGAGTCACACCATGTATCATGTCTAAAGTGAGAATGTCTACACATAAATCTAAGATAAATGCCAAAATTTATTGTTTTTGACCATCACTTAAGTCATCAATTCAATTCTTTTAGTATAATAATCCAATAACATATTTTATCTCATACTCTGATGACACTCGGATATTTTTTATTGACTGCCTCATGTATGGTCTTCTTGAATCTTCTCCTATCTTTGGCTCTGTGTATCTTCCATCCCATCCACCTTTTTAACTGGATATTCGGCTGATTATATATATTTATATATTGTGTGTGAAAATATCTTAATAGTTTCATCCAAATTACACCTAATTTAAGAAACTAAAACTCCTAAAGTCAAGAAACACAGTTCAACAGTATTTCTCACAATCCTTTTTTCTTGGGTCTATAATAAACATTAATCATGATAACTATTCCAAAAATAATATATATGTAAATCAAAGAGAATACTATTGCAATTTTAATATTTCGTCACCTAGCAAAACACAAATAGAAATACCTTATGCCAGAAAATAACATATGAAAGCTCATCTTTCCTTCCGTCGTCCAACAGTTTCAGCTTTCAGCACATATAGAAAATGGAAGTCGTATATGTGACATATAAATATACTAAGTAACCAAACTTGGGTTACACACTTCTATGGCGAAATTTTCAAGAACGTGAAGAATTTGAATGGACAATCACCACCCGTTAGAGTTTGAATCCGAAGGATCCTTCAAGGAACTAAGCAAAACTTAAAATATTCAAATAGATGGAATATGAAAGTTGATGGCAGATGAAGTAAAAGCTACCAAAAAGCCTCCCTTAGTTGTAGAATCCCGGGTTGTATATAGTTTGGTCAATAATAAAATATGATTGTATTCTTTTGCTTTTAGTACAATAGAAAAGTCTTAAATAGTTCCGGTACTGTACAGGTTTTTGTAGGGACGGTGCAGGTAAATTATATGGTACAGTTTTGAAGTGGGTTAGTGGTAAAATTAGTTTATCACAACATGGACAATTCTTTAAATTCTTCTTTTGAAAATTTTTATCAATTAAATTAATTATTCAAAGATTATAAATTAATTAATTTTGTCATTCTATCACTCAATAATTTTTGTAAATAATTAATGATATAAAATATCAATAAAATTCTACATTCAAGTAATTTAACCAACTAAGTTCAACCAAGTCTTTTAGATTCACTCGCTTCTTCTTCTTCTTCTTTTAAATTCACGCACAGACATTTTTCTTCACCCCCGATGCTACGTCGTCTTCTTCCTTCTTTTTCTTATCCTCTTTTTTCATTATTTTTCAATTTCGTTACTATTCCAAGGGTTACCTGAAACTGGATCGAATTTGGGCTTGAACATGAGTTCCAAACTCTTTGGAGAGGTGATTTCCGACTTAGCCTGGGTGGTACAGCCGGCGTCCGAGTTGTTGAGAGGAGACGGAGGGTGGTACCTGCAAGACACTCTAATGCCTAAGTCAGCAAGGGTCTTAGCAGGTTTATAGTGTATTGGAACTTAAGTATATCTTAGAGTGTTAGTGTATTTATAGGTGATGAGCCAATAAGGAGTAGTTCCACCATTGATGGTGGATAACCGTCCCTTTTATGTAGGGGTTGTTGAGATCTCTCTTCCCAAGAGTGGAGAGAGATATTAGGGGTTAGTTATAACTCTTTTAGGGGAGAGTTATTACTGTGGGGCGCGCTGTCCAAACTCTCAGGAGGCCATTTGTATGGTAGCAAATTATTTAGGCTTTCTCTGAACTTGAGCCTGACTTATATTTTGAGTCTAGTATGAACAGTTCCCCTACTTGATTCTGACCTTTTGCTTGAGTCGGATTCAAGTGTGTATGAAGTCGGGCGGATGCCAGGAAGTAGAGCTATCACTTCAGGTTTTCCAAGTCGGTTTCCGTTTTCAAGTCAGAAACCTGACGTGATTTCAAAATGCCAACCGTTGCGTCTGTTGGCTTCCCACTTTGATACGTAGGGTGCAGTTACATTTGTAACTGTGTACAATCTTTAAATGAAGGGAGGGGCTTTTACAATTCTGCCCCTTGGGCTTATAAATACTCCTACCCTTTTCTCTCTCTTTCTTTTTCATCCCTTCTCTCCTTTCGCGCTCTTCCCTCTTTCTCAAGCCCTTTCGTTTCCTTCGTTCCTTCTTGCATTGGAGCTTTATTCTTTCTCTGGAAGACTCTAAAGGATGTGGGACTTTTCTTTGGGGGGGATCATTTATTGTTGTGTCCTGCCATTAGCCTCCTTTGGCTTCTTTGAAGAAAACAGAGGTAAGTTCTTCTTTTCTACTATGTAGTTTTCCTTATATTAGAAACCTATGTGTGAATGTAGGATCGTTGCTAGCGAACTTGCCTTTTTTGATAGTTTCTTGGAGATTAGGTTAGTTTTGTGTTCTTTGCTGTTGCACTACTGCCTTGGCTTTCTATGTGCGTCAGAGTGCCCCTAAATGAAATTGTTGTAGCCTTTCAAGAACAATATCATTTTTCCTTTTTCAAAGTTTTCTCCCTGTTGGTTATTCTTTTTTGTGAAAGAAAGTTCCATCTGTTTCGGACTTGTAGTAATGATTTCTTTTGTGTAATATAGGTATATTCCTCAATATATCTCGTTCAACTGTTTCAAAAATGTCTTCCAAGGTCCCTGAGGATTTGTTGAAATTGGTAGACTCTTCAGTTCTTTCTGCAGTTCCTGTAGTTGATAACGTTTTTGTAGAGGAGTTCTGTAGGCATCATAGGTTTGTAGTTCTAGAGATAATGAAGTAAAATATGAGATAGTAGCCCCTGACCATAAAGACCAAGTTTGCTTTGGCTGAGTTGCTAAGTCGGAACCCCATTTTCTTCTTATGTACGATTGTTTCTTTACCCGACTTGGAGTGTTTTTTCCTTTTTCCGATCTTGAAACCGAAGTTTTATCTTACTGTAAAGTCGCTCCGTCCCAACTACACCTAAACTCTTAGGGGTTTATGAAGATTTACCAGCTCAGAAGTCGTGAGCTTTTCTTCCCAATTTCTTTGAAAATCTTTTTCTTCTTGTTCCATGTTACAAAACCCTTTAGCTCCCTCTCGAATAAACAACAATGGGTTTCCTTCCGAGCTAACCAAAGTTGGAAAGTCTTCTCCATTTTCGATGACTCATTTCACGATTTTAAGAACTTCTTTTTTAAAGTCCATGCTGGTGAGGGTCACACCCCTTCTTCTTAAATGAAAATGATGAACTCCGCTTCCAGTTGTATTGGGTAGAGGTAGCCCCTGTTGAGAAATACAATCTGATAGACTTGGACGAAGTCGAGGAGGCTGTAATTGAGTTCTTTTGAGCGGCTTGGGGACGGGCTCCAAACCTTGACACTAAGAAGTTCCTTCTCAGAACACCGAGTTATCTCCGTACTGAGCTAGGTAGTTTTCATTTTTATTTATAAATAATTGCTCGTTGTCCCGACATACTTCTTGATATTTCTTGCTCTTGTGCAAAAAGAATGAAAAGTGGTTCCAAAGCTTATCAGAAAGTTCAGGAGGCAAAAAGGAACACCCGAGCTCGAGCTACCCAGCTGCAAGAAACTAGGAAGCCAGACACTCCTTCCCTGACAAAGTTTGATTTAGGTACCTCTTCTCATAGTAAATCAGTAAACACTCTTCCTCCTCCTCCTCCTCCTCCTCCTGTTCCTCTCTTCTTGAAGCCGAGTTCTAAGAAGAGAAAGACTTCAGAATCAAGTGGCCCCAACATTTATGACACTGGGTTTGATGGGGTGATATTTTGTAAGAAACATCCATCCTCATAGCTTCATTGCTATGGATGATGTTTCTATCAAGAACCACCTCCAAGTCTTGATCCGAGGTGGGATCCGAATAGCTGGGGTATGCTCCGCCTTGCTGAAAGAGTTAGGGAGGACTCCTTTGAATGCTACTCAGCATTTTTGAAGGCCTTATAAGCCGAGGTGGCTTCTCTTCAGGAGGCAAAAAAGGAATTTGAGGGGGAGAAACTGAAGCTGGAATCCAATCTCCTCAAAATTCGGGAGAAAGAGAAAGAATCTGCGGCCTCTTGTGATATGGCTGAAGGGTTAATGAAGAAAGTCAAAGAAAACTATGTCCGAGTTTATAAGAAGAACTTGAATCTAAAGAACGAGGTAAGACGACTTAAAGATGATTATGCCGACTTTGGAGGAGTTGGTTGCTAAGGGTACAGAGGAGGTGTTTGAAAATTTAAAGAATCAAATTCAGGTTATTGCTCCTAACTTGGACTTATCCCCCCTCAACCCAGACATGATCGTGGTCGATGGGAAGATTGTCCCTCCTCCCTGAGAAGGTCATTTTAGTGTATCCGACCTGAAGACTTTGGGGCAGCATCTGGTGGAGTCTCCTCCACCAGATGTTATTTCTGCCAAGGAGGCAGCACCGAGTTCTTCTCCTCAGCCGGAAGTTGTGCCAACCGAGGAGACTCTTCCAACTTCCTCTACTAAACCTAGATCCTCTATTGCTAACGATTAGAATCCACTTTTTGGTCTATTTAGTGTTTTTATTAAGCCCGGCTTGTGGGACCTTTTATCAATATTTCTTATTTGTATGTTTTTATATGCACCTTTCTTTTGTTGACTCTGATCCTTCTAAAGGGTCTTAACAACTTTTTGGATTTTGTATTTGCTATTATTGCGAGACTTTTGTGAAAGCATTTTATATGCTTTTTAACAAATATCCCTTCTCTTGGGATTCATTTTGAAAAGGTTTTTCCATTGTATAATTCGAACAACCAATTTTTTGTTATTAGGCTGCTTTTATAACTTAGGTTATTTTTGCGATGCATTTTATAATGCTCGAATGCTTTCCGACTTGTAAGTTGTAAGTCGTCTTGACCGAGCTTATATGATCGTCATTTACAACCTCTTTACACTGACTTGTGTCTCGTCACTTTATCTTGCTGACCATATAGGTCGGGCAATAGATTTATGCACTTTTCAAGCTTAAGTCGATGCGTATCGTAGAAACAACAATGGAATTAAAAAAGATTTTTTATTAATGAAGAGTAAAATAAAAAATGCTTTTCTACCAAGGGTGATAACTCTCTTGCCCCTAGTCCCCACTTTGTTGCCTCGTTAAAACCCCCTCCAGGAAAACCCTTCTAAAAAAATCATGAAGTCGAGAAAAAGAGTATATCAGGGAGCGAGGTGCGATTCTAGCTATAATATCTCTTCAAGTTGCATACGTGCCACGACCTTGGGAGCTCGGCTCCATTCAAGTCGGACACCTTGTAATAGCCTTTTTCCAAAACTTCGGTTACCTTGAAAGGTCCCTTCCAGTTAGCAGCGAGCTTCCCTTCGCCCGACTTGTTTACCCCGATGTCATTTCTTATCAAGACCAGGTCGCTTGTTGCGAAGTCTTCCCATATAACCTTTTTATTGTATCTAGTCGACATCCTTTGCTTCAATGCTGCTTCTCTTATCTAGACTTGTTCTCAGATTTCAGGGAGAAGTTCAAGCTCTTTTCTTTGGGCTTGGACATTCCTGACCTCATCATAGAATTTTACTCTTGGATTTTGTTCGCTAACCTCAACAAAGATCATGGCTTCTACCCCGTATGCAAGTCAGAAGGGTGTTTCCCCAGTCGTAGAATGAGAAGTTGTTCGGTAAGCCCAAAGCACTTGCGGGAGTTTCTCTACCCAAGCTCCCTTTACATCTTGCAACCTTTTCTTCAGTCCAGCTAATATAACTTTATCGGCTTCTTCGGCCTTCCCATTAGCTTGGGGATGTTCCACTGATATGAACTGATGCTTAATGTTCTATGATAATGGAGTGAGGAACTCTGAGCCGAGTAATGATATTCTTATACAGGAACTACCGACTTCTTTGAGCTGTGATAGTAGCTACTGGTTCTACTTCTATCCACTTGGTGAAGTAATCCACTCTCACAATGAGATACTTAACCTGTCCAGGGGCTTGGGGAAAAGGTCTGAATAGGTCCAACCCCCATTTTGCAAAAGGCCATGGGGAGGTCACGCTAATGAGCTCTTCAGGGGGAGCAATGTGGAAATTGGCATGCATCTGGCAAGGTGGCATTTTCTGACAAAGTCGATCGCGTCCCTTTGCAAGGTCGGCCAAAAGAATCCGGCTTGGACCACTTTTCTAGCTAAGGACCAGGCTTCGAAATGGTTTCTACAGATTCCATTATGCACTTCTTCCAAGACTTCTTCAGTTCTTCAATTTGGAACACATTTCAACAAGGGTGTGAACACCCCCTATTCTGTAGAGGACATTTTGTACTAGAGTGTAGTTCTGTGCCTCCCTTCGAATTTTCTTGGCCTAATTCTATTCCTTGGGAAGGATGCCAAATTTTAGAT
Organism: Arachis hypogaea; assembly: GCF_003086295.3. Classification (NCBI taxonomy): domain Eukaryota; kingdom Viridiplantae; phylum Streptophyta; class Magnoliopsida; order Fabales; family Fabaceae; genus Arachis; species Arachis hypogaea. The sequence goes on from NC_092037.1 coordinate 62,456,509, forward strand.
ATTCGATAAAGAGAGTCATCCATCCGAGGTTTAAGCCAGAGACAGGTAGAACGTTCGACTTGTTATCTGACTTGATAACTAATGGCTCCTTAAGAGTTTTTTGTATCAGACTTCTATTATTTCCTCCTGATTTGGTACTTGCTAATTTAGAAAGGGCATCTGCCCTACTGTTAAATTTTCGAGTTATATGTTGGACGTCGGTCTCGAAAAATTGTTGAAGTTGTTCAAGTATTTTCTCCAAGTATCTCTTCCTGTTAAGGTCTTTTACTTGGTATTCTCCATTGATCTGGAAAGTTATTATTTGAGAATCACTGAAGACCACCACTTTGTTGGCTCTGACTTCTTTGGCCAGTTTCAAGCCTGCAATCATGGCATCATACTCGTCTTGATTGTTAGAAGCAGGAAATTCAAACTTCGGGGAAAGCTCTATTTGAGTCCCCTCGTCATTGACCAAGATAATGTCCACACCACTTTTGACTTTGTTAGAAGATCCATCTACATAGAGATTCCAGGTCGTAGAGGTTTTAGTCTTGTCACCTGTGTATTCTGCTACGAAATCGGTGAGGCATTGAGCCTTAATGGCCGTCTGAGTTTCGTACCTTAAGTCAAACTTAGACAATTTTATAGCCCATTGTACCATCCGTCCTGCTATGTCCATTTTCTGAAGGATCTGCTTCACAGGTTGGTTCGTCTGGAATCCTATGGTGTGCGCCTAGAAGTAAGATCGGAGCCTCCTAGACGCCAGGATTAAAGTGTATGCAAATTTTTATATTTTTTGATACCTTAACTCTGGCCCTTATAAGACTTTACGAGAGAAATAAACAGGATATTGTTCGACCTCATTTTCTCGTACCAGTGTTGAGGCTACTACCTTATCAGCGACAGCTAGGTACAATACAAGCTCTTCTCCCATTTTTGGCTGGGTAAGGATAGGTGGTTGACTTAAGAATTTCTTAAATTATTAAAAGACTTCTTCACATTCAGAAGTCATTCAAATTGGCACTATTTTTTGAGTAATGAGAAAAGTGGCAAGGATCTCAAGGCTGATCCTGCCAAAAATCTGGACAGGCTACAAGTCGGCCATTCAGCTGTTGAATTTCTTTTAGACAAGTCAGACTTTTCATATCTAAAATCGATCTACACTTGTCAGGGTTAGCCTCAATTCCCCTTTGTGTGAGCATGAATCCCAAAAATTTTCTTGCTTCTATCGTGAAGGTACACTTTGTGGGATTCAACCTCATCCCATGCTTTCTTATGGTGCTAAAGACTTGTGAGAGATTGGATAGGAGATTTGTCTCGTCCTTGGTTTTTATCAACATGTAGTCCACATATACCTCCATTAAGTTTCTAAGGTGGGGTGTGAACATCTTGTACATCAAACTTTGATATGTGGCACCTGCATTTTTTAATCCAAATAGAATGACTACATAACAGTAATTCACTCTAGGTGTGATGAACGACGTCTTCTTCTAGTCTGACTTGTACATCGGGATTTGATTGTATCCCGAGTACACATCCATAAAGGATAAGTATTTCTATCCTAAAGAGGAATCCACCAAAGCATTGATATTGGGGAGGGAATATGGATCCTTTGGGCAGGCTTTGTTGAGGTCGGTATAATTGACAAACATCTTCCATTTCCATGCTTTTTTACCAACACCACATTTGCTAACCATGTTGGATACTTGACTTTCCTGACGAATTCGGCTTCTAGTAGTGCTTGAACTTGCTCTTCAACCACTTGAGCTCGGTATGGTCCGAGCTTGCGCCTTCTTTGTTGGACAGGTCAGGAACCGGGATACACTACCAATTTGGGCATTGAGTCTGGGGTCTATTCCGAGCATGTCGGCGGCATTCCAAGCGAAGAGGTCGGAATTCTCCTGCAGGAGTTTTACAAGTTCTTTCTTCAAATCTATCCTTATATTTACTCCTATGTTCGTATTTTTTCCGACTTCCTCTCCGACTTGGACTTCTCCAGTCTTCCCTTCGAGCTGTGGTCGTAGTTCGCCTCTTCCTCGGACTCCTCTGAGCTTAATTGAATTGACTTATTTACCATTACCTCATAGATTTAAGCTTTCATTGTAACATTTTCTTGCCAGCCATTGATCCCCCTTAATAGTAGCAATTCCGTCCTGTGTTGGGAATTTCATGTAGAGGTGAGGAGTAGAGACAACAGCTCCTAGTCGATTTAGGGTTGTCCTGTCAATTAGGGCATCGTAGGTCGAAGCTACATCCACAACAATGTAGTCGATGTTTAAGGTTTTGGATTTCAATCCTTTCCAAAAGTAGTATATAAGGAAATGAAGCCCAATGGTCTAATCAGTGTATCCCCCAGCCTGAAAAGAGTATCCAGATAAGATTTTAGTTTCTTTTCTTCCAGCCCTAACTTGTCGAATACAAGCTTAAATAGTATGTCGGTTGAGCTTCCTTGGTCTACCAAGGTCCTGTGTAAATTTGCATTAGCAAGTATCATAGTGATTACAATGGGGACATCATGTTCAAGTACGATTCCTTGCGCATCCTCTTTTGTGAAAGATATAGTTGGGAGATCGGGTGTCTCTTCTCCGATGTGATAGATTTCTTTCAAGTACCTCTTTCAAGACGGCTTGGTTATTCCTCCCCCAGCGAATCCTCCTGTTATCATGTGGACATATCGCTCTAGAGTTTGCGAGGGCTAACCTCTTCGACCGACTTCTTCATCATTACTCTTCCTCTTTCCATGGCCGTCTGACCTTTCCAGGAGAATCTATCTAATCGACCTTCCCCGGCCAATTTTTCTATCATATTTTTTAAGTCATAACAGTCATTTGTAGAGTGCCTAAACAGCTTGTGGTACTCACAATAATCACTACATCTTCCACCCTTGTTATGAGATTGTATCTTTTTAGATTTTAAATTTAGTAAGCAAGGAATGTAAATAAAAAAATAACTGACAATTAAGAAAAGTCCTAACAAGGATTGAGAATCGAAATTCCTATCCTCATTGTCATTGTCATTTATGATGGTAATTGCAGATTGCTCTCACTTAGTTAACATCTAACAATTGAAGGTAAGTCAAGTGAGCAATTCAACTTGAGTTCACAAGTCCTAATCAAAGACTAGAGTTAGTGAAGCTCAAGCCAACTAGCAACTTTCAATCACCAACCAACAAGAGATTTTGACAATTCAAGAGTCTCCAAATTACTCAATCTAAGCTAAGAATACCAAAATTCTAATTTAAAATCCTCCCAAGTATTTCATCAAACACTTGAAAGGCACAAAATAAAAACATAGAAAAGTAATGAGAGAATGTAAAATCTAAGACTAACAATTCAAAAGGAATAACAATAGCAAAGCAATTGAACAATAAGAAACATGAAATATGAATTGCATTAATATGGAGTAAAGGAAACAAAATGAATTCACAAACTAAATTGGCAACATAAAGGAATCAACAAGGGAAATTGATAAACTAAAGCAATAGAACTAATGAAAGTAAAAGAAACCTAAATTAAAGCAAGGTAAAAATCTGAAATTGAGAAGAAATAAACCTAAAAATCCTAAAACCTAGAGAGATGAAAAAGCCTTTCTCTCTAGAAAACCACATCTAAAACCTAAAGTGTATGAATAATGAAAGTGAATGAATTCCCCTTCTGCTCCACTCTGCAACCTCTAATCTTTATTTTTGGGATTGAAACTGGGCCAAAAATAGCACAGAAATCGCCCCCAGCAATTTCTGATATGTGCAGCACGTGACCCTCTGTCACGCATACGCGTCGCCCACGCGCACGTGTTGCTGAACAAAAAATTGGTCACGCGTACGCATCATACCACGCGTGCACGTCACCTAACTGCAAGGAAACTATGGCAAATTGCATATCATTTTGAAGCCCCGGATGTTAGCTTTCCAACGCAACTAGAATGGCCTCATTCGGACCTTTGCAGCTCAAGTTACGATCGATTTTGTATGAAGAGGTCAGGACTGACAACTTAGCAATTCCTTCAATTTCTTGTATTTCTTCCACTTTTGCATGCTTCCTTTCCATCTTCTAAGCCATTCCTGCCCTATAAACCCTGAAAATACTCAGAAAACATATCACGGCATCAAATGGTAATAAGAGAGGATTAAAATTAGCAAATTTAAGGCCAAAGAAGCATATTTTTAATCATAGTACAAAATTAGGAAGAAAATGTAAAACACGTGAATTCTATGAATAAGTGTGAGAATCATGGATAAAATCCACTCAATTCAATACAAAATAAACCGTAAAATAGCGGTTTATCAATCTCCCCACACTTAAACATTAGTATGTCCTCATGCTAAGCTCAAGAGAATCAGAAGAGTGAAGAGGGATGGTAAGACTTATTAAATGCAACCTATCTATATGAATGCAGCTACATGCAAAAATGATTTTACCTACTTGGTTAAAAGTAAATCAAATTCTTCGAGAACAATTATGAAATGGGTTCCACTAATTCAAATCATAAAATGAAGTACAAATAGACTTGCGAGTAGAAAGCTCGTGAAAGCGGGAACAAAGAATCGAGCATCGAACACTCACTGGAAGTGTATACACTCTAATCACTCAAGTGTTTAAGGTTCGATTCTCTCAATTCTCTACTAATCTTGCTTTCTAAGGCTTGCTCTTCTTCTACCAATTAACAAAAATTTAATGCACAAATACACATATCAAGAGGTCTTTTATTTCAAGGGTTGTAATGGGGTTGGAGTCAAGGTAGGATTGTATGTGGTCAAATGGACTAAAATCTGCGTCCTTGATTAACCTAAACTTCCCACCTAACTTAAGACAAGCCATATAATCAGAAGATAAAATCTAACTACCCATTAACTATGTTTTTCACATATTCATGTATCCCAAATTTAGTACAGTACATATGCATTGCTATTACTATTTACTTTGGGCATTTTGTCCCCTTTTTATTTATTTGCTCTTTTCTTTTTCTTTTTCTCTTTTTTTTTGTCCTTTTTTTCTTTTGTTTTTCTCAATGCATATGATTAAGGTATTGAATGCATAAACATGTCCTCAACATTCTTCGCACATTTTTACAAAAAGTATACAACACCTAATTCTCAAACCAAACATTTCCAAACCTAATTTCCCCACACTTAATTCATGAGCACTCTCACTAGTTTAAGCTAACCAAGGATTCAAATTAAAGATATTATTATTTTCCGCTTAGAGTTAATGATGTGCTAAAGTAAAGAACAAATGGGGTTTAAAGGCTCAACATTGATTTGCAAAGGATAATGAAAGGGTAAGGCCCCATGGGTATGTGAGCTAAGTGAAACAAGGCCTCAATCACATAAGTGTAAGCATACATCAAATAATGGAAATATAGAATTAAGCAAGACAAAGATCACAATTTTAGAGAGAACACACACCAAAATAAAATATTGGTTGATAAGATGCAACCAATCAAATACGTTTAAAATCTTACTGGTTTTGTGTGTTCAAGTTCTAAAACCATGTTCCAAATTAAAATTCTTCAAGCTAGTTCAACAAAATTTTAATTCAAATTAGTGAAATACTATAAAATAGTGTCTTGAAAAAGAATTTATCACTTCAACCAAGTAGTACATAAATGCAAGCAATTAACTACACATGCAATATATTATACAATGCAACAACTAACTAACAAAGAAAATTAAACATTGGTGTTGGAAAGAAAGTAACTAACCCAAGGAAGTTGGTATCGACTTTCTCACACTTAAAAATTGCACCGTCCTCGATGCATGCAAAGATGTGCAAGTAGACGGGGGTTGTGAGTTACAACTGCTGCGTTTTCTCCAAAGAATGTGCGAAGGGACTTGTTTGTCGCCCTATTCGAAAGTTTTTTTGTTTCTCTCCTTGATGGCCATCCTGAAAGAAGAGAAAAAGGAAGAAGAATAACTCACAAACAAAAATATGCAAACAAATAAAATCTAGGTGGGCTAATGCCAAAAAATAATGAGGTTCTCAACGATATGGTAGCTACAACATGTATGTGAGAAAACAATATAGGTGAATGGCATATCAATTATCACTTGATGCAAGAGGAAAGTCGAAGCATAAGTAAATGAAAAGAATACTCAGAAGCATCAAGTTCAAACAAGAATTGACACAAACAAGATTTGTGATAAGCATGAGAGTAGTGGGTCTGATCGTAACTCAATGAAAATGAAGCACAAAAACAATGAATAAAGAGTCAGAAATAACTAAAGTACTAATCTTGTGTGTGTGGCACAAAGTGCAAATAGTAAGTAAGAAAGAATGGTTGTGAAAGACAATATAAGTTCATGTCAATGCACAAGGAATACAAGAGTCATCAAAGAAGAAGCATTGACCTATAAATAATATTACCCAATCAATATCAAACAAGCTAAGATGCACCAAAACAATGTAAGAAATATTCAGCAGATAAGTAAGAAAACTTAACACCAATGAAAAAAATGGCAACTTAGAAAAGAAAATAAAAATATGCACAAAGTTAAAATGCAATGAATGACAGTATGTAAATGCAATGAAGAAAAGAAAATGAAAGAGAACAAGGAGGAGAAGAAAGTAAGAAAGGAGGAGGAGAGTATAGGAAAGAAAAGAAGAAAGAAGAAAGGAATCTGCGAAGCGTCGCGTAAGCGTCACCCATGCGTATGCGTGGGTTAGCAGAAGAAGAGGCGACGCGTAAGCGTCGCCCACGCTTACGCGTGGGTGAGCAGAAATCCAAATGACGCGTACGCGTAAACGACGCGCATGCATGGGTTGGATTGTGCACCTGGAACCCTTCCCACACAGTTCCAGCGCAACTCTCTGTTCATTCTACTAGAGAGCGAAATTCATATCGACGTGTACGTGTGGGTCACGCGTATGCATCACATCCCCCTTTTTTTAAGGTTGATTGAGAATCTAAAAATCTACCAGAATAGATCTAAACATTATTAAACAAGCTGGTCACAACTTAAACTAAATAAACTTAATTAAAAATAAAAATTCAACTTATTACTAATAGAAATAAAAGGAAAAATAGAAAGAATTTACCATGGTAAGGTATCTCCCACCTAGCACTTTTAGTTAAAGTCCTTAAGTTGGACTTTTGGTGAGCTCCTTGTCATGGTGGCTTGTGCTTGAACTCATCTTGAAACTTCCACTAATGCTTGGACGTCCAATAAGCTCCAACATTTCCAAATATATTCATCAAGCCTTGATGAAGTTCTTCACAAACTTTGAGCTCCCAAAGTTGATCCTCTTGTATGCCGGGATCCCAAATCTTGTTTCTGCACCCGTCTTTTTGTTGATCATCATTGTTCCAACCGGGTGACAAGTAATCTGAATTCTCACTGAGGCATCCCAACAACTTCCTAGACCCAATCAATTGAGAACTATACCAACCATTACACTTAGACCTTGAACATCTAACCATAATGAACCTAGGATTGTGTTGCCAACCACTAACCATCTCTCTTTTACTCTTAAAACCACAAAAAGCACTAAGTTGAGCATCCGTCTTAAGCAAACCATACTGAAGCGGGAAAGTAAGGTTTAAAGATAAGAATTTTACCCACTTGAATGTTGTGTTGGATGGCAATGGCTTGGAGAGAGGTATTTTTAATGATCTTGCAAGCTCTACACCCTTGTGCTCTTTCTTGATAACTTCCACCTCTTGACATATTTCTTCAACCTCAAATTCAAACTTCTTGGAGGGAGATTCTATGCCTTGAGATTCTCATGGAGATTCCGCATCTCCTAAGTCTTCAACCACTTCTTCCTCTTCAATAATTATAGCTTCCTCCAGTTGTTCCAATAAAAAATCCAATTCCTCCTTGATGACTTCCACCTCTTGACAACTTTCTTCAATTCCCACTTTCTTGTTAACTTCCTCCAACTCTTCCTCAATGATCAAGTCATGTGTTGGAGGGTGTGCACATTCCTCCTCAACATTAGTTTCACATCTGTTGGAAGAAGTTTCAACAAGATCTTTAATGTCACTTAGTGTAGAGTTGTCTTCAATGATGGAACTTCCCTGTTGTTCAACCTCCCCTAATTCTTCAACTATTCCTTTATCTTCAAGGGTTTCTACCTCCTCCACCTTTTGGGCCTCCTCTTGCTTCTCTTGAAGTATGGATGTGTTAATCTGATCCATTAAGTCCCTAAGATGATCCCTTCTCTCTTGTTCTATGTCAATAGCATAATTGGGATCATGTTACTCTTGGATTGATGGATATGGATGTTCTTTCATGGAGGGTGGTGGTGGGCTAGAGCTTGAGGGTTGAGTATTGGAGGTATATGGGGGATCCATACGAGATATAAGAGCTTGGAGAGTAGAAGTGAGACTAGTAAGAGTAAAGGTAAGTGTAGTTTAAAGATCTCTTTGCCCTTGGCAAATAACATTAAAGGTATCATCTATGGGAGCTTGGTCATCTGTTGGGAGAAAGGGCTCATAATACGGAGGTAGTTCTTCTTGATAAGGATAAGGAGATGGTGTATATTGAGGTGGTAGTTCATGGGAGTAATTGTATTGGAATGGGGGTGGTTCTAAGTATGGCTCGTAAGGCTCATAAGGCTCTTGGTATGGTGGGTAAGGATTAGGGTCATATGGGGGTGTTTGGTAACATGGGGCTTGTGAGTACGGTGGTTCAAAACTATGTTGAAGAGGGGGTTCATAGGCATATGGTGGGGGTTGTTGATTGTCATGAAGAGGTCCACCATAACCATTGTCTTGGTATGAATCACGGAATGGTTGTTACACATAGTATATTGGAGGATGTTGTTGCCAAGAGGGTTGATCAAATCCTTGTGGCTCCTCCCATCTTTGATGCAAGCCTTCATTGTAATCTTCACTTCCTACAACATAATTGTAACCACACTCATAGCCAAAGGGGTGAGAATTTATAGTAGCAAATAAAAACAGAAGTTAATAAAAAATAAGTAATAAAGTCCTAAAACTAACAAAAACTAACAAATAAGCAAAAGGCAAATATGTACAATAACCAATAATAAGGCACACGTTTGCAATTCTCCGGTAACGAAGCCAAAAATTTGATGGAGGAAAAACGTCGATAAAGATTTTCACAAAAATATCACATTGCAAGTATAGTTCTAAACTGACAATTAAACCTCATTCAATATTTAAATTGTTTGTCACAATACAAACCCAATAAAATTAACCGAAGTATTTAAACCTCGGGTCATCTCTCAAGGAATTACAGGGAAGTGTAGTTTATTATTGGTTATGAGATTGTATCTTTTTGGGTTTTAAATTTATTAAGCAAGGAATGTAAATAATAAGAAAATAACTTACAATTAAGAAAAGTCCTAACAAGGGTTAAGAATCGGAATTCCTATCCTCATTGTCATTGTCAATTATGATGGTAATTGCAAATTGCTCTCGCTTAGTTAACCTCTAACAATTAAAGGTAAGTCAAGTGAGCAATTCAACTTGAGTTCACAAGTCCTAATCAAAGATTAGAGTTAGTGAAGCTCAAGCCAACTAGCAACTTTCAATCGACAACCAACAAAAGATTTTAACAATTCAAGAGTCTCCAAATTACTCAATCTAAGCTAAGAATACCAAAATTCTAATTTAAAATCCTCCCAAGCATTTCATCAAACACTTGAAAGGCATGGAATAAAAACATAGAAAAGTAATGAGAGAATGTAAAATCTAAGACTAACAATTCCAAAGGAATAACAATAGCAAAGTAATTGAACAATAAGAAACATAAAATATGAATTGCATTAATATGTAGTAAAGGAAACAAAATGAATTCACAAACTAAATTGGCAACATAAAGGATTCAACAAGGGAAATTGATAAACTAAAGCAATAGAACTAATGAAAGTAAAAGAAACCTAAATTAAAGCAAGGTAGAAATCTGAAATTGAGAAGAAATAAACTTAAAAATCCTAAAACCTCGAGAGAGGAGAGAGCCTTTTTCTCTAGAAAACTGCATCTAAAACCTAAAGTGTATGAATAATGAAAGTGAATGAATTCCCTTTCTACTCCACTCTACAGCCTCTAATCTTCATTTTTGGGATTGAAATTGGGCCAAAAATAGCCCAGAAATCGCCCTCAGCTTTTTCTGATACGTGCAGCATTTGACGCTCTGTCACTCGTACGCATTGCCCATGCGCACGTGCTGCTGAACAAAAACTTGGTCACGCGTATGCGTCGCCCACGCGTGCGCATTGCTTGTCTGCCGCACCAATCACATGTACGCATCGTACCACACGTGCGCGTCACCTAACTACAAGGAAACTATGACAAATTGTATATTATTTTTAAGACCCGGATGTTATCTTTCCAACGCAACTTGAACCGCCTCATTCGAATCTCTGTAGCTCAAGTTATGATCGATTTAATATGAAGAGGTTAGGATTGACACCTTAGCAATTCCTCCAATTTCTTATGTTCCTTCCACTTTTACATACTTCCTTTCCATCCTCTAAGCTATTCCTACCCTATAAACCCTGAAAACACTCAGAAAACATATCACAGCATCGAATGGTGATAAGAGAGGATTAAAATTAGCAAATTTAAGGCCCAAGAAGCATGTTTTTAATCATAGTACAAAATTAGGAAGGAAAATGTAAAACATGCAAATTCTATGAATAAGTGTGAGAATCATGGATAAAATCCACTCAATTCAGTACAAATAAATAGTAAAATAGTGGTTTATCATTCGTCAAAACTAGTGACCGACCTAGGTGGCAGGATGTCAAACCACTTCATGGCCGACTTCGTTAGGGTTGTCAGGAAGGCCTTGCAACGAGTCGCATCTGATACGTCGGCCAAGTACATCTTTCTTTTGAAGTTACTTAGGTGGTGCCTCGAGTCGATCATCCCATCATAAAGACTCATGTCTGGGCTTTTGAAGTTTCTAGGAACTCTAGCCCGCATGATATCTTTAGTGAAAGGATTTTCTCCTCCCAGTGGGGTGTCTACCCGAGTTGTGCGCGAATTCCTGCTTCGAAGGTCGAATTTCAACTTTGAGAGCTTTTTTTCTAGCTCTCCTCATCGTGTAATTTCTCTTCTCATGTTTCTTTCTGCCTCCCGCTGTCGCTCTAACTCCTGCTCTAGTTGTTCGAGTCGGCCATGATGTGCATGTAACAATCCCATAAGGTCGGCAGAATGGGGTTGCTCTTCTCCTTCCAGGTGACGAACCTCGGAAGGGATTCTTCTGTGATGATGATCACCCGACGTGCCTTCACCATGTGGTTCCTCTCTTTTTGGAGGAGGTACCACGAGGGCTTGGTCGTTGTTGACCACGTCTTAGTACTCTGGATTTCACTCGGACGCTGTACGTTCGTCTTCAGGGTGATTATCCACATGGAGTGCTGATTCCCAGGTCCCTGGCAATGGCGCCAACGTTCTGAGGGTTATCTGAAACTGGATCGAGTTTGGGCTTGAATGTGAGGTCCAAACTCTTTGGAGAGGTGATTTCCGACTTAGCCTGGGTGGTACGGTCGTCGTTCGAGTTGTTGAGAGGAGATGGGGAAGGGGGTGGTACCTACAAAACACTCTGATACCTAAGTCAGCAAGGGTCTTAACAGGTTTATAGTGTATTGGAACTTAAGTATACCTGAGAGTGTTAGTGTATTTATAGATGATGAGACGATAACCACCGTTGGAGTAGTTCCATCATTGGTGGTGGATAACCGTCCCTTTTATATATGGGTTGTTGAGATATCTCTTCCCAAGAGTGGGGAGAGATATTAGGGGTTAGCTATAACTCCTTCAGGGGGAGTTATTATTGTGGGGCGCATTGTCCAATCTCTCAGGAGGTCGGTTGTATGGTAAATTATTTGGGCTTTCTCTAAACTTCGGCCTGGCTTATATTTTGGGCCAGGTATAAACTGTTACCATCGTCACCAACAGCACCTCCTCATCCTCCTATTCCTTCTCCTTCTTTTTTTACTGGAATTTTTTCTCCTTCTTTCTTTTCATCCTTCTCCTCTATCATTATCATCATCGTTATCGTCATTGTCTTCTTCTAATACATATCGTTATTATCGTTATCGTCGTTATTATTCAAATTTTTGCCATATTGATGACACTGTCTGATCCAAAATTGATTTGGATGTATTTTTGTTTAAAATTGACTTGGTTTGTACTTGTTTTAACGAGTTTGTTTGTATATCGTCATTAATAAGCAATTTTTGTTCATTCGTAATTTAATTTTCGGTTCATTCTAGATGTAATTTTGGTTTATTTTTGAGTGAATTTCTAATCATTCAATTTTTGTGTACTTGTTTTTGAACATAATCATTAAGTAATTTTGGTTTATTCTGAGTTTAAATAAGGTGCACTTGGTCTGTGCTTATTTTGAAACGAGTTTGTTTGTATATCATCATCATTAAGTAATTTTGGTTCATTTGAAATTTAATTTTTGTTCATTCTAGATGTAATTTCAATTCATTTCTGAGTAAATTAAGGTGCATTTGGTTCTCACATCCTCTCTTAAGAGGAACAAAACCAAAAAAAAGAAGAGAAAAAAATCAAAAAATGAAGAAACAAGAATAAAAAAAACTCCTCAAAACTCTTCATCAAGTTCTTCTTCTTCTTGTCTTGTTCATCTTCTCCTTCTTGTTTTTCTTTCTATAATTCTTCTTGTTTTACCCTGTTAACAACAATAAAAACATGCAAAATCAAACAAAGAAGAAGAAACGCATAATGCTGCAAAACCACTTGATGTATTTAGATGTTTTTTTGTTCATGATTCAATTTTGTTTATGTACTTGTTTTCAAACGTAATCATTAAGTAATTTCAGTTTATTCTGGATTTAAAAAATGTACACTTGGTCTGTGCTTGTTTTAAAATGAGTTTGTTTGTGTATCGTCATCATTAAACAATTTCGGTTCATTCTGAATTTAATTTTTGGTTCATTCTGGATGTAATTTCAGTTTATTTCTGAGTGAATTTCTGATCATTCAATTTTCTTTGTATGCTTTTTTTCGAACACAATCATTAAGTAATTTGTACACCCTATCACACAAAGTTTTACGCTTAAGTCGTAAATCAGAGGTAGTGAGGTATTACAACCTCTAAAAGAAAAGATATATTTAAATATAGTTGAAAGAAGTTATAACTAGGAGCCTTAAAGAAGAAACTAAGCAAAAGCATAACAAAAGTCGTTATTCTGCACAATTCAAAGTTCTTTCTTCTCACATCCTCTCTTAAGAGGAACAAAACCCAAAAAAGAGTAAAAAATCAAACAAAAAAGAAGAAACAAGAATAAAAAAAACTCCTCAAGACTCTTCATCATGTTCTTCTTCTTCTTGTTTTTCCTTCTATAATTCTTCTTGTTTTACCCTGTTAACAACAATAAAAACATGCAAAAATCAAACAAACAAGAAGAAACACATAATACTGCAAAATTACTTGATGGATTTAAATGTTTTTTTGTTCATGATTCAATTTTGTTTATGTACTTGTTTTCGAATGTAATCATTAAGTAATTTCAGTTCATTTTGGATTCAAATAAGGTACACTTGGTCTGTGCTTGTTTTGAAATGAGTTTGTTTGTGTATCATCATCATTAAGCAATTTCGGTTCATTCCAAATTTAATTTTTGGTTCATTCTGGATGTAATTTTAGTTCATTTCTGAGTGAATTTCTGATCATTCAATTTTCGTTGTATGCTTTTTTTCGAACACAATCATTAAGTAATTTGTAACACCCTATCACACAAAGCTTTACGCTTAAGTTGTAAATTAGAGGTAGTGAGGTATTACAACCTCTAAAAGAAAAGATATATTTAAATATAGTTGAAAGAAGTTATAACTAGGAGCCTTAAAGAAGAAACTAAGCAAAAGCATAACAAAAGTCGCATCACACTCATCCGGATAAGCGTAAACGGATAAACAAGATAGGACGAAAAGGATAAACTATATACATAAAGATCAGAGTTCCAAAAGATACAGTTATCAAGCTTCAGACCGACCTGCGAAGCTAAGGCCGGGTAGAGTATATATATATAACCTAAAAGTCAACTCAAACTCCAAAATAAACACCTATTTCTCCAAGTCATCATCTAAGAAGGACAAAATATAATATATACAAGGCGGAGAATCTATTACATACATATACATAAACAAAATACAAACACTAAGTCCTAAATGTGTTTTTCGCTTTCAAAGAATCTCCAAAATGCTCAATGAAGTGCCTCTCGATCTGCATATGAAAAATAGTAGAATATGTATGGAATGAGAACCGGGAGGGTTCTTAGTATGGTAAAAGTGGCCTGCATAGATAATATATAAGGTTCCAAAAAAGCCAAAAGCATTCCTAGAACTCCGAAACTCAGAATCAAATTTAACATCAATGCTAATCGATAAAATTTGGTAATCTACCCAAAGGATTCCCGTTTCTAAACTAACTCTTCACTTCCCATCTCCTTCAAACCTCTGAATCACTAGGTGGAACAACCCTCATCACGCCTCCACCATATGAGGGGTCTCTCAAGGTCAAACACATACAAAACATACAAGTAATACACAATTAAAGAAACATATACAACATATAAGTCACGTAGCATATAGAAATATGTAACAATTAGGCAAACCAAAAATAGGCATACTCAGACAAATCATACAAATGGATATAATGCATATCTGCCCTATGACTGATAATATCATCTGTCGGTTATATAGGCAAACCCAACATGTCTTGGTAGCTAACCTTGGACAGAAACACCACATTGTGGAGCAAGTAGATCTGAGCCATAACTCCTTGCTACTACCCGCTTAACCCACAGCAAGTGGAATGAGCCACTATTGCTGCTACAACCCAAGCGGGTGTTTAAGAACTCAACTCAGAGCAAGTATAATAAACCACTACTACTGCTATTGTCCAAACATCACAATCACTAACCCGAAGCAAGTAGAATGAACCGCCACTGCTGCTACTGCCTAGGTATCTCATTCAAAAATTTATTCTCAATATCATTTCAATTCATTCAAAGATTATAGTTAAAATTCATCCTCATCATCATCATCAATCATATCGCAATCAAACTCTGTCATCATCATCTCATAATGTCATAATCATTATCATGATGTCTCATCCATCATTTATGATATCTCATCAAGTCAAGAATTTCACTTCTCAAATCTCCTTTGATACCAAAACTAACTCCATCAACACCCTTACCCCTATTCTGTTGTCTAAAACCTAGCTATAGGACTTTAAACAGAGTTTTTAGGGGTTTGAGAAAACTGGAATAATGGTTGATCGATCAAAAAATGTGAATTTTCAACAAAACGGTGGTTTCGAAAGGTTACAAGCTTGCAAGGAAAGTCCAACAGTTAAAAACAGAGTTTTAGTGTAAAACAAGGCATCATGCGTGCGTATGCACGCATCAGACAAATTTTTTAGTGTGCACGTATGTATCATAGTGTGCGTACGCACAACTTACAAAACTCCCAGAGTGTGCGTACGTGAGAATACTTGGCAGTAGCCAAATTCTCGCCTCACGTGCACTATCTGCGTACACATGCCTCAAAAATCTTTGAAAAGGCTGTTTGCTGCAGAATTCAAATTTTTGTACCAAACTTCAAACGTACATAACTTTTTCGTTTTAAAATATTTTTCATCGGTTCTTTGAATGTCTTAAACCTCTCGAACCCAATTTTATTTAAATCAAGTTTCATCAAAATGGAGGATCCGGAGCACAAGTTATGACTCGTTAAATTAGTTAAAAATCCATTTTTTACCAAAATTTGCAAAACCTCTAACTTTCAAAACTCAATGCCAAATCAATTTACTCACAGTCCAAAATAACACCAAAACAATCCAAAATTCATACTAAACATTCTTCAACCATTTCTCAATCATACAACTATCTAAACCATTCAATTCTCACTCAATTCTTTCAAGAATTCTTTCTCAGAATCACAAATCTCAACAATTATCAATTCAAACCTCAATTATACCACAATTACACCATTCCAATCCATTACAATCATTATTTATCAACATATAATTATAATCATGCTCCAACTCATATAAATTATTCAATCTTCATCAAATTCATATACCGTAAACACAATTTAATCAATCATTTATTAAATTCAATCCTATTTTAAGCTCTAATAGCCTAGATTTCACGAAACATTACATATTAACTAAAAGAAACTAAAAACATACCTTGGCCGATTTTCACACTAGCACAAAATCACCAAATAACCTCCAACCAAGTTCAACAAAGCTCCGGCCACCAAAGTTCAATCCAATTGCCAAACCAACTCCAATAATCACAAACTTCAATCTAATATCAGGCAATATACCAAAATCAATCCTAAGGCTCACAAAATCAATAATCCAAAAGGGTTTATGACTTTGTTATCTTACCCAACAGTATTAAAGACAAAATCTAACAATAATCCAATGCTAAATCACCTCTAAACAACCAAAATCACAAAATCTACTCAATAACTAAACCCAAAATTTAAAAAATGTTAGGGTAGAGAATTGGGCAAGAAATTAAAAATCTCTTACCACTTTGTTTAGCTAGAAATGACGGACTTGGCAAGAGTTTTGTGTGGCCGTAAACGGCACGCAAATTGGAGCTCTGTATCTCAAGTTATGAGATTGGGAAGCAGAAGATGAATAGTACCACCCTCTCTTTGTCCTTCTCAATCTCAGCTATGTATTGTGTTGTTATGTGGTGAATGAGGCTGAATTGGTTTCATTAACGCACTTATATATATTGGACTTGGGCCCAACTTGGACTCGATTCAACCGCTTAGCGTTTTGGTTCGTTTAGGCCAACTTTTGGCCAAAACTTTTAGAATTAGTAACCGATTTTTAATTCTAATTATTTTTTAAGAATTTTTACAGTTTTATCAGTCTTACATACTATCAGACAGACTTAAGTCGGTATTACTGACTAATTTATCGGTACACATTTTTACACAATTTCTATAAAAAATTACATTTTTCCACTCAAAAAAATCCACTAAATTCAAATCTCAGCTTTAAATTTTCTAACTAATATATCTAAATTTTCAAACCTATTCTAAACAATTAAATTATTATTTTATTTTAAGTAAACAATTAACAACTTTCGATTCTTACATCCGACAGGTCTCCATTTGTTCATTAATCCCCTTCCCCTTTTCTCTCACCCTTCGATTTGCTTTTGCTATAATTATAAGAGCTTAGCTCTTTTTGTTTTCTTTGGGCCTTTGGCCCTTTTTACTATAAAAAAAATTAGAATTATTAAAAATATTTGTGCATGCAGCAACCCATTAATTAGCGGCAGACTCTTAAATGGAGTTTAGATTCTCGATGAATTAGTCCTTGACCTGCCGGATTGGGAGATACCGTGGGCAACCAAAAAAATATTAATAATTAATAATTAGTCTAATTATGTATTAGAAGTTCATTTTCATATATAATTACGTAGAATATACTTTTTTAAAATAAGTCGAGAAGAGAAAGAGGTATGCATACTTACACTAAAATGTATCACGTTAGTATTTTTGGCACCAGAATATTATCTATTATAGAATAATATAATGATTTTTAAGGATAAATTAAAAAACTCTATAAATAATAAAGATTTAATTACAAATTAAATTATATTATCATATATAAAAGTTTATTTATTGAAAAAAAATCTAACTATTTGTTCTTTGTGAATATAAAAAGAATAATAAAAAACAATTTAAAAAAATTGAAAACCAATGTTTTAACTTTTAAATGCGTTATAATCTGCATACGGAACTCCTCTCATCAAATTGGTTTGCTCCAAATTAATGATGACACACAAAAAAAGTGCAGCAATTTCATCCAACGATAAAAAGCATGTTTCCATTTCTTGTTTTTTCCTTACTAAGCATTTATCAAGCCTAAATAATGATTACATACCATAATTTCTGAATTTTTCTAGATTCCTATTAATTAATTAGATGACAGTGCACAATTCATTTCCATGATTTCCTTTCACGTTGTTTATGACATACTTAATTCTAATTTGCTTTGACCTTTTCTACATGGAACAAACGTGTGTGGCCAATAATCAAAATCCCTGTCCTCTTTTCCTCCATCAGTAGTAGCTGTGGTAAGCAACAACAACATTCTCTCTGTTTTTCTTTTCTGCCTCTCAGACTCTAAAAATTGGTGGCAAGAAATTAAAAAAATATGTTGGAACTTGCGTTGGCCGTGGCATTCTCCTCAGTGCCTTTAACACTGTATGTGCCACCGATACGAAGCTTCACGCTCTTCGTTCAAAGCCTTCAAGGCTTTCTAAGCAACTCCACTCTCTACGCGCTACGCGCCTACCCGCGTCTTCGGCTTGCTGCTTCCAGAATCTTCAACTTTCTCTTTCTACACCCTAACCGCAATCGCACCCGTTAGATCTCTCTGGTTTTTTTTTTTTTGTCTCATATTTTCTGGTGTTTTTGGATCAATTTGGTCCATTTTTCTTTTAATTGGATTGAGTTAGCTGTAGTGTTTTTTTTTTTCTTTTTTTTGCGGGGGGGGGGGGGGGGGATAGATGCATTCTGTTTCTGTATACCTAATTGATGTATAATCCTGGGTTGTAATTTGTTAAGAGCATTACCCTTGTTCCCATTTTAAAGTAGGATTTCTTTTGTTTATACATGTATTTTCTATTTTAATTTATTTTTATTTTTATTTTTCTCTTTTATACAAGTAAAGTGACAATTAGATCTATGAAGATTTTAATTTTGGACTAATTAGTCCCTAAAAAAAGTATAAATTTGGTCCTCTAGAATAGCAAACGATGAATACATGATATTTTTTATTAATTCATCAACTAAAACTTAATGGTGATGTTTATATGTACTGTTAATTACTCTAATGTGTCTATTTATGAAAGATAGTCATGTAGATAACAATTTTTTTGGAACGAAACTTCACTTGTTTTGATAGGATTTGAAATAAATAGCGAACAATTGATAAAGCGTATCTAAAAACTCAAAAGATAATAAATGTTTCACTGTCTAAAATTACATTCTCTTTATCCTCAAGTGACAGTAACGAGACATGCACCACTGTAAATAATGAAATACATGGATAATTTCATTTCGTTTCATCACGCTATTTATTAACAGAATGAGATACTTGTCCACCATTTACTATCTTGCAAGATCTAATTGATATTTTTTTTTTCTTCAAAGACTAATTAGTCTAAAATCAACATCTTCGACGATCTAATTGTCATTTTGCTCGTAAAAATATCTTGACGAATGAACTAAATGGCTTGAAATTTTAAATTTTTTTCCGAGGTATTTTTTTGTTACTGAAAAGAAACAAACAAGCAAGAAAGAAAAAACAAGCAAGAAACTACTTAAGAAAGGCACTTTCGTAAAATACTACTCTCAAACTCCTTCGAATGTAACGGAAGCTCCACTTAAGGAGAAAGGGTCCTCATTGCAGGCTTTGCCATGGTGTCTACTACTGTGTTTGCATCTCTCAAGATCAACTGGAGATCAGCACACCATTTTCAAGACATGATATTTTGGATTTTCAACACTAAAGGATCAATAAAACCAGAGCAATCCTGTAAATTATTGACAATAATAAAGGCTTCTATACAGTCCGTCTCACATATAATATCTCTTTGATCCGAGTTCTAAGCTAAAAGAAAGCCTCTCCATATAGCAAATAACTCTCCTTGCAAAATACTATGAATCTCGTTATTCCTCGAACGCCAAATCCACCAGAGACAAGAAAAGAATCTAAAGGGGCGCTGTTTGCTATTATATAAGAACCAACTCATCAAATCCAATGGTTGACCGGAGAACCCCAAAACTTGCCAAATTAGCTGGGCTTTTGGACAATTTCGAATGCAATGTAAAACCAATTCTTTATCTGAAAAACATCGTGGACAGCTAGCCGTGTGCGAAATGCCCCTCCTAAAATGAAATGCAGTAGTAGGAAGAGTCTCCTGAAGACATAGTCAGACCGAGAATTTGTACTTTTTAGGAACATGTTGACGCCAAAGTCAAAGCTAATTCCCCCTGTCCTCCGAACTAAACATCTTCTTACTGAGCCACAAATAACCACTATGAGCGTCATAAACCTTTGAAGCCGCACCAGTCCAACACCAACCGACCTCTGAACCAGCTTAAACATCCGGGTTGTAAGAGTTAATGTTGCTCTGTAGAGACTAATTTAGAGGAGAATAGATATTCTCAAGGTTCCACTGTCTAGATGACCAAAGGTCCACAATCCGGAAATCCGAATCAGAAATGTAAACATAATCCATCTCATGACACAGTCGTCCCTCTCTTCTCCATTTAGAAAACCAAAAGTTTTGTTCTAAATTTCAATGCACCAAATAAAACCATCCTTTAAGATATCCTAAACCCGACATATACTCTTCCAAACATAAGATCCCCTGCCTCGAGACTGACTGAAGCAATCATCCTTAGAGAAATGGTATTTCTCTGTCAATAGTTGAACTCATAGTTTGTCAGGATGGTGAAAAAGTTATCAAACTAGCTTTTCAAGAAGATCAATATTAGTTACATAGAAAGTTAACTAGATTCATACCTCTACCATCAGTTAGACCCTTTCATAGAAAGTTCTGCATCATGGATTCTATCTTATTAGTTACATCTTTAGGAAAGAGAGATATCTGTATGTGGTAAGTAGGAATCGCATTCATTACCGAATTGAGCAAACAAAGTCTGCCCGCCTTATTAAGGAATCTCCCTTTCCAGCTGGCTAGCCTTCCCCAAATCTTATTCAGAACATCGTTGAAAGTTGCGCGTGTCACTCAAAAGTGATTAAGGTTCACTCATAAATACTTGTCCAAGTCTTGGATGAATCTGATGAAGGACACTCCGGTAAAAAATTCTTTTCTTGTCACCAAAATATTCTTAGAATATAACACTTTAAATTTCTTCACATTGACCTTTATTTTATCCCAGAGGATTTGCAGAAGTTTTTTTTGGGGTGTTTGGGTACGGTGTTGAGACCCTAGGATATATAGTTACTTGTACATGAATTAATATGCAATTGTTAATTATAGTTAATCTTAATTAGTTAATCGTAATTATATAGTTACTTGTACATGAATTTTTGCATTGGTAGATTATATGTTGAGCTGAAGAGAATATGCCTCTTTGGCAGACATAAAAAGTATAGGTCGTATGAACACATTGGTATTCATCATGATAGAAAATCCTACCAAAGATTTTTTTATCTTTAAAGATTTTCAATTTTCAGAAGCAATTTATAGATTGATTGTATTACCAACAAAATTCTCACCAAGGTTAGCCAAAATGTCCAAATCAAACCCAGTTTTTGAATTTTCGGGTGTGTTTCAAAATTTCGGTTAATAGTTAAATTAGTTCTTAAAAGATGGATCATTTTTTAAATTTGTTCTTTAAAAATATTATCAATTAAATTAAATTTTCAAATATTACAAATTAATTATTTTTGTCTTTTCGTCATTTTATTAACAATTTTCATTAATGATTGATGATGTAAAGTGTTAATTGACAACCCAACATGTCTAATTATATATTGACTAAATATGTCTATAAAAACCTTGCCAAACACATGCCATAGATGGTGCATATGGCATATCCTAAAGAAGATATCAAAAAAGCTGTTAGGTTCAATCAACTCAGCACGTGCATGAAGAGGGTCGTGTAGAAATCCAAATCTAAAGAATCATTTGAGAGAGATTGGCACAATTTTATTCAAGAGTATGACATCCACAATTCTAGGTGGCTAAACAGTAATATAATCTCCCGTCTATTGTCGCATGTGTTTGGCATGATTATAGATGTTATTTTATAGTCGATATGGATGTTGCACTTACGGTTTAACATACGCTATTTGCATTTTTTGTTTTCTTTATTCATTGGCAGATATGTTTGCCGACCGACACATGTGGGTGCTAGTATTTTCAAGGATAAATTCTAGGCTGGCTTGAGGAGCACACATCGTAGTAAGAGCATGCATGCAGTTTTCGATAAATATTTAAACAGTAAGAGCTCTTTGTTGTAATTTCTTTGCCATTACCAAACTGTCTTATAGACAAGGAGCAAAAGAAGCTTAAGTATGATGCTACTGATTTAAGGGGGATTATCCCTTGTGTTTCTAGATCACCAATAGTGAAACAGTTCCAGAGAGAATACACCAACTCTGTTTCGAGACGTTCAGGATCAATTTATAAAAAAAAGGCAAATTGCATCCTCTCCTCAGTCAACCATCATGGCACAAATACAGTGTGTGAAGTTGACCAACAAAAGATGGTGTGCGACATGTTAGTGTATAGCAGATACCAAGTCGTCTATTGCTCGCACTCATCAGAAGTTTAATGTGATTGCTACATGTTCCAATCAGATGGTACTCTATGTTGCTACATTCTTGCTGTTCTTTTGCATGTTTGTATGACAGCGGTGTGCTCACAGTACATTCTATCCCGATGGAATAAGAATGTCAGTCAGAGACACACACATATCAAGAGTATCCTTGATATGGACCACTCTGATGACAGCATGATCATTTTTATGGAATTGTGTTCTCATTTTTTTTTTCATAGGAAGCATTTTTGGAAGATTTAAAGTTTAACAGTACTACATATATAAGCTTTAGATTTTAGCAACTACTTTGTACTTTGGTCTTTTGTCTTTATTTTACGTTATCATAATTTGGTGGTTTAATGGGTTAGTTTTATATATTTTATATACTCCCTTGTTATAACTTTATATACCATTATTAAATAAAATATAATAATAGATTTGGGCCACTAAAATACAACTTTTTTATGTTTTTAATCTTTTTTACCTTTATTATTTCTTATTACTATTTAAAATAGAAAATGTTCAGTTAATAATTTGGTCATAATGAAATGTATTACATAAAGTTTAAAGTTAAAGTAGAAAAAGTAGCTCATACACAATAAGATCTTTAATTTATTATTTAAAAAAGTAGTTGCCAGACATGCGTATTTAGGCTTTTTTTTTTAAATCCAATAAGATCCTTAAGTATTTCATGAAAACATCCATAAAATCCTGCAATCATATCAATAGTATATACACACACAAACACATCAACTCTAATCTTAATTTATTGTTTGTAGATATTTTTAGCTTGCTGTCAAGTATAGCTAATTTATAAAAAATGTGCATCTTTTTTTTTTTGTTTAAATCCATTAACATCCATATTCCATAAGTATTTTATGATAATATCCCTAAAATCCTGCAATCATATCAATAGTAAATACACATACATATTGATGCGTGAGCATTTTTTCTATACTTTTTTTAATAATTTAGATATAGATTTTTTGAGTTTTTATTAAATTTTTGTGTTTTAGACCAGTTTTGATGCTACTTTGATTTGCATTATGGTTTTATTATTTTCAGAAAAAATTTGGACGAGTTTGACAAAGTTCATGCAGAAGAAAAAGAAAGAAAATTGACGCTGTCAAGTTGACGCTAAATACCGCTACCTAACGTTTGGCGCCAGGTGCCTCGTATTTCGGCAAGCTCTCTATGAAGCTGGCGCTAAATGTCATGAATCGGTGTTTAACACCAGGTGTCTCATAAAATGTGCCCAGAACCATACGCTAGTGGCGCTAAATGAAGCCTGGCATTTAGCGCCAGTAGTGCGTTTTGGAACTCCAAGGAAGGCTTTGTAGCTTTTAGTTTTTAGTTTATAATTAAAATAAAACTAAATATTTTAGGGTTTTTATTTCATTTTACAAATCAATTAGGATTAGATATAAAAGGAGAAAATATTCAACACTTCAGGCTCTCTTCTTCGCTCTCTTCCTTATTTCGCACTTTCACACTTTTTCGAACCCTAAGTTTTTCTCTAAGCCGTGAGCAACTAAACCTCCTCTGTTAAGGTTAGGAGCTCTGTCTATTTTGATGGATTAATACTATTGTTATTCTACTTTTAATTAATGCATTGATTTAAATTCAAAGATTATTTTCGTTCTTCATCGTAGGAATTAGAGTATATTGGAAGATAACTCTTTTTCTACTTGAATTCTTGTTGAATCTTGGAAAAGTTAACTCACTTGAATAACTGCTTGAAAGTAATTCATCATAATTCTCTAATTACCTGGACTTAACGTGATATACGACATATAATCATCTTATCTTTGGGTACTTAGGGTTTGTGTGGCTCATAAACTAATTGGACTTAACCCTTTAATCTAAATTAAGTGACCAAGAAATTGGCGATTGATTAGAATAAAGGAGATTAAATTACTAAGGAATTAGGGTTTAATCAATTAAAGTATGCCATAAATTGAATCTTGCATAATTAAAGTAGTAGCAAGAATTATTAATCCAAAAAAGTAAACACCTCCAAAATCTTAACTGTTTTCTCATATAATTCTCACAACCCATTCACTGTCTGCTTTCTTAAATTCTCTGAATTACTGTTTAATGCAAATTTGAACCAAACCACTCCTTTTTGCTTGTCTGACTAGCCTAATCATCTAACCATTATTGCTTGATATATTAATTCTCATGGGATCGATACTCACTCACCTGAGTTATTACTTGGTACGACCTAGTGCACTTACCGGTAAGTTTGTGGTATTCGAAATCAGCAACCACATCTCAATTCTAATCCCAATTTATTGTCTGTAGATATATTTAGCTTCCTGTCAAGTATAGCTAACTTATAAAAAGGGTGCATCCTTTTTTTGTTTAAATCCAATAACATCCATAAGTATTTCATGATAACGTTCATAAAACCCTAAAATCATATTAACAGTAAATACACACACATCAAGTCTAATCCCAAGTTATTGTTTATAGTTCTGTTTAGCTTTCTTAGTCCAATCCGCCCTTTGAATCAGTGATCTTATCCTTGAATTCGTCTAAGGGTCTTCAGTCTTTTTTCTTGCCCCTATCATCCACATGGCAACGCAACAGATTGATTACACCCTCTACTATACTCCTATAGACATTGTCCTTGCAAATTAGTATGTCAATTACCATTTCCTTTCGAATTTGTTGCAACTGGGTCTGTGATAATAAACAAACGTATATTTGTTTGATATATAATATACAAAATCAAATATAAATTCAGCCATTATAAGTAAAATGCATCAAAAAGAATTATATATTAAATAAGAAAATAAGCATTGGCATATGTTTTGAATTATACTAAACGTCGTCCAAATAGGCATGTTTGATTCATTCTCTGCCAAACTTTTTAGATCTCATATCTCCATCCATTTAATAACATATACGCCACAATCCCACCTATCCAACACAAATAATAAAGAGTCGTGTTAATATATTAAAATTTTGTTTCAGTTGTTTTCTTTTTAATTTTTTTTAGTTTTCATCTCGAGCCCACTTACCCATTTGGCTATTTTGAGATCATTGTTTCATAGCAACACTCGAAACCCTTAGCTGTGAATTCTACACTTTGGTCTACAGTTGCAGCCAACTCTTGCGGAAGAAAACCCTACAACAAGCCAAATAGAAAAAGAAGGGAACAAAACTAAAAAACATACAATTGAAAGTAACAAGTAACACCCATAAAAAACATCAACAATTCTATTCTCACTTAAAATATATTTATCTATTTTCTTTTGCTGCTCGGAATTTGGCTCACTGTACATGAAATCTAACACCCATAGATTATCAATATTCCGGTGGAGTACATATAGCCACCAGTGATCATTTTGACACATTGGAACAAACCACCTTATTGTTGAAAAAGTATATTAGCATATAGTTTTTTTATCAAATGCTTGTAATGAAAAGAAGATTTTGTGTATAGATGATAAGTAATTATGTGAATTACTTACATATTCTATTTGTTTCGCCTTTTCCGCATCGAACCAATGCCCGCAACCTATGAACCCACTAAGGATAGGGACAAATCCTGTGTTTGTGCCCACACATCATTCAATATTATCATTAGTCAATATTAGCGCCTGCAAACCCATTTATGATTATTCAAACACCTAAGCCAATAAGGAAGAGTGATTGCTCATAACTAAAGATTTTGTATATATTTAAAATTATCCTTTACCGAGGCAATTGTGGGGATTAATTAATATTAAGTGTTTAAGGACAGATTGCACTAACCATTAATTTCGGCGAAATACAATGAAAATCCATGCAAAATCTTGCGTTATTCGAAGCATTGAACATGGCACAACAATAATCAACCACCTGAATAGAATAAAAACAATGCATTTCACACCACTTTAATGCACAATACATACTCACCAAATTTTGACGTGTTTTTGTTCAGTTTTACCGTATCGCTTACTCTTCTATGTCAGTCGAATGATTGCAGGTCCGCTTGTCGTAGCTGAACATCATCACCATTCTGAATCCATGCGAGCAGGGTATGCTGTGTAGCCCTACGATCTATCGCCCACCTGTACATCCTTTTTATGTCATCACCTGTAGGCCTTGCAGCACCCCCTGATGGCATTGGTGTTTTCACCACATCTTCTGATTTTCTTATATTTTCTAGTGCTTTGGGTTCCGGCATCACATTTGGTCCGTCTATTACCGAAGATCTGGGCGATGAGTCTAGTATGTGCATCTGAGTGATGCCAAGCGAGAATGATGGGATTAGAAAGTCAAACTGAATTGAGCCCTTCTCCAAAATCCCTGCACATTAATTAGCACTTAATTCGTTTTAATTTAGTGTCTATTGTAAGTTCTCGTGCAAGTCTTTTATACTTTGGTTTAGTAGAAAGCATGTATTTCCAAAAGGGTTTTAGCACATACTAAGGTAAAGAAACTAGAGTAACATTCATAAGATTATATAGATAACATCAGTTGTTGATTACACATAACACCCGAAAAAGTAGAAAAGTATCAGAAGTAAAAGTTCATGCACCTACTATAAATATCAATATTTCATATTAAGGCTAAATTCAACTAACTTGCCTTTTCTCTGAAGTAGGGGTGGCAACGGGACGAATAGGGGCGGGTTTTTGCTCTACCCGACCCCGCCCCGCTCAACAAAAACCCGTATCGAACCCGCCCCGCTTCTACCCGCAGGTAGTAAAATGTTAAACTCTAACCCGCCCCGCCCCTACCCGCCCCAATAATTATTAAATCCAAAAAATAAAATAAAATTTTAAAAATTATATAACCATTATTTACATTCATAACATAAATTAAAATAAAAATTTAAATATGATACAATATTATTAATCATTTTACTAATTATTTTATATATATATATTACATATATTATATATTAAAATATATATATTTATATATTTATTATATATACCGGGGCGAGTAGGGACGGGTTTAACCTAAACCCGATCCCGCCCCCCGCCCCGCCCAAGAACCCGCCCCGCTAAAACCTGCCCCGGTGCGGGTGCGGGTAATTACCCGCCCCGAACGGGTAGGGGCGGGGTGGGTACCCGCGTCGGGTAGTGTTGCCACCCCTCTGAAGACCCTTCATTAATATTATCATCTGTTGCCTTTCCAATAGGTGTATCCGGCATAGTCTCATCTCTCGTGGGCGTTTTTTTATATGTTTTCTTGATACACACTGTATTCCCTCTAATACATCCTTTTTTGGAATATTGACTGCAATTTTCGTTTAAATAAATTGGAAGTTGAGTAACTAAAAGAGATAATAAAAAAGGCACCTAACACAAATCTAATTCGATCATGTAAATCTAATATGCTCAAATATATAAATGATTTTAATTCGAAAGTTTTTTTAAAATTTTTGGGTGCAGAGTAAAGTAAAGAATGAATAGTAACATCCATAATTCCAAACAGTTAACATCCATAAGGCCACATGAATAACATTATGTGTCAAACATATATAACATCTTAATCAAAATAACAAATATTAACTATTCAAACTCCTATTCAAAATAACTAGTATTAACATTAGTAAAATCTTTATTCATTTGCAATAACGCTAAACAAATTATCATACAACTTATATATTAACCCAAAGCCGCTGATTAACAAAGTATTAAAGTATGCATATGAGGTAGAGTAGAAATGACGTTATATATATATATATATATATATATATATATATATCCATCAATACTCACATAAGTTTTAAAGTTATTAGTTTATTAAGTGAACAATTAAAAAATAAAAAGATACATTTAAATGTGTAAAGTCAATTGCCATGTACAGCATAAGTAGTTTCAATACTATTTCAATGATAAAGTAGATATTTATGGAGAAAAAAGTTAAAGATAAATCTACAAATTAAAAAAATAATATCACACTTCTAAAATTAATTTTAAAATATTAATTATAATTTCTATCTTTAGCAACTAAGCTCAACATTATATCTAGAAAATGTATATTAAAATTACTATATATATATGGTATAACTTTATACACAACTGTAATAATTAATTTTTTTAACACAGATGCCCAAATTAAAAAAAAATGATACTATTAAAGAAAGATAGGTTAGAACAATAAAATTTTATGCAACCATCTCATCATCTCCACCCACAAAACACCATTTATGCAACCAAAAAATTAGGACACAACGGCGTTTCCTTCTCCGCAAACCCTTCACTGCGAAATAAAGATTAAAAATTTTATCTTTTTTATCCCACCCAAACATATGCAACGTTAACGAAGTATTTTTATGCCAATTGATTGGAACATGCAAATAGATAATATACCTTTATAAGTAGAAGACAATACTATGTGATACTCTGATTATAAAGTTCTAGATTTTCTTTTTTCTGCTTTTTTCGTTCTTTCTTGTGAGATTATGGTTGAAATAGAATAGGAAAAATATGAATTTTTTGAATGTTAATTTTTTGGAGCAAAATTACATTTTAATGGGTAAAAATCTAATTGAGAGATGTTAGAAATTTAATTTAAAAAACTGAAATTGATTTTAGGAAGGAATTAATGACACCAAGCTTTCAGAGAAAAGTGAGTGATAAAGAGGTGTATGTTATTCATGCACTTATCAAGAGAATAAGATTCTTTTATGATATTTCTATACTGTATATAATTCTTTGACAACCTAGTATCACCATATTAAATATGTTTAGAAGCATGCAAATATTACACTAGAAAACGAACAATCAATAAATAGACTACCAAAATAACGTAGCAATTATTATTTACCAAAATTTATTCATTGATGATAATTTACATTAACATGGATTGCTAAATGCACTTTTACGTGCATGCATTTATGTTGAAAGTGGGAAAAAGAATCACATACGTCCACCCTTTGTTGAATGATATACTGTATACTTCTATTGGAGACTTGCCTCCTTAGTATCTTCATCCATTTAATCCTTTCAAATAACCTTCTCACATTAGTCAAGATCCTCAGTTTGTGCTTGCAAGACACTGCTTAGGTAATCCAAATTCCTTTTCATGGAGAGCTTGTTTCCTCCATGGGTCATTGTGTAACTTGTAATGCAAAACCTTGTTTCAACAAACATTCATGTCAGTATAACTGTTTCCTTTATAATGGCAAATGTGTAAATTGCGATGGATATTAGAGTGGATCCCTCAACAATGACTTTGTCACGTGTGATCTCTGACCATTCATTTAAGAGACTGAGACAGAGATAAAACATGTGACTTAAGAAAATATAGATGGCAAAATCATGTGAAAATTCAACATGAGTATATTGGATCCATCCCAGTGATACTTAACCTATAATGAAAGTCAAGTGTCACATAACAAAATAGTTTAATTTTGATGCATCGATGATATAAATATTTTTTCTAATTACATCCATTCTTTTAGATGACCATTCAGGCGATCAATGTAAAAAGGAGTTATTGCTGATGTGACATTACGTAATTGGACATATGTATCTTAACAAAAGAGTTTAATTTTGATGCACTAATGGTATAAAACGTTTTACACAATTGTCCAATCATATCCGTTCTTTTGAATTACCATTCAACATTCTTTGCAACAAATTTATTCCTCCATTGAAAACTTGTTTTTCTATCAAGTAATCAAAGGTTTTGAGTATCATGAAAATAAAGTTGCTCTTATGACTTGCATATGTAAGGTGCATTAAAATTTAAAAGTTTGACAAAAAGGAAGATAAAAACCTGTATGAAGGTGGCTAAGGCATCATCTTCTGTCAATTTTACAAATTCGATGGCCCAATCATCAACGTGTCCGAAAGCAGCTTTTTGCCTTTCAGCTTCGAGCATAACAGCATCACGGTACACGAATCTTTGCCAGATTTTCTGAACATTTGCCAGCTTGAATTCGATTTCTGTGTCATTGAATCCCTGAAAGAAGCAACACATCACGAACCATTCAGAACAACCTTTGCTTAAGAATGCATAAATGGTCCCATCAACAACAATGCATGAAATAAGCCATAAAAAAACAGGTAACAAATTAACAAACCCGAAGAAGCTTTATCAAGTTAGGAATTTCATCTTCAGGTAACCGAACTGCGAAGCTGTCATAGTTGAGCACATTCTCATATGGCAGGAAAATTCCATCCTGCAGCACAGAGAAACAAGGCAAAAGACTGCAATCATTCATCATTTCGTTAATTTTGAAATATAAACAAATTTCAGATCATTATCATGAATATAAACAAATAGCACTCTCATCTCTAATTGATAGGGCTGAATTATTCATGGGTCTGAGAACCAAACTGAACCAGCCAATTTTACCAGGTTAGTTAGAAATCGACCAGTAAATTGGTCCGGTTCAGAGTAAAAACCAGTTGTAGGATAAGCAATAAATAAAAGGTCAAAAAACTGATAAACCGATTGAACTGATTTGGTTTTAATTGGTTTTTTAGCCGTTAACTGATTTAACCATTCAGTACCAAACTGTCTTATAGATTCTATTGACAAGGAGCAAAAGAAGTACAATTCTTAAGTAGATTCTATTAAGAACGAGAAGAAGTATTATTTACTACCTGAATGACCACAGGAATGCACCCTTGCAAGATACTGTCCTCCATGCGACCGCTCCAACCGTCACCAGGCAGCACGCCGCAGAAAACAGAAGTTGCTAGATCAGCATGATAGTTCTCAGAACGCAACGGGGTCACAATGACGTCATCGGCATGCTGTTTTCCAAGCTTTCCATCCTTGTTAGGACTTGATCCAAATTCTTTAGCAAGTTTCTGTCGTATACCCATGCTATACCTGCAGTATTTCCAAAAAAGTTGAAGCCGCATGTTCCGTAACATTGCAATAATTACCAACAAATATATCCAATCACGTTTGTTAACAAGAAAGTGAGAAATCATTCAGTTTCATACAAAATTTTGGGAGAAAGTTTGTAGATTATTGACTAGGGACAATGTGAATGTTCTTTGAAGAGAAATGAATAATACTACAGATGCCTCTAAAATTCCAGAAACTTCTCCAGTTAACTTACGAATCTTCTGGTCTTCCATGAGCATAAGCTGGACCTAGATTACCGTTGAAGTAGAACAATGTCTTCCGCTTCTCGCGGGGCCTGAAGTCAAACCATAATATGTTTGAGTTCTTTGATTTCATGAACTTTAAGGAAATAGCACTTGAAATTCAACCAGCATGACAAGAAAGGAAAGCAAATGACTAACAGTTAATGTATTGACAAATTTTACCGATCCCAAAGTTTTGCAGTCAACACATTAGCATCCGGAACTTTCCATGCAGGTAGCACAAGATCTTTGTCGGGGTCAAAACATGGATGGATGCCTCTTCGTTCGGAAGAAATATTATCCCAGTTGTCAGCCCAATAGGCCGTGGTTGAATGGTTATGTTTTGAGTTTGTGTTTCCCCAATGAACTAACATCATGCTGTTCCATATCTCCTTAGGGGCATAGCAAGCACCTTCATCCCATGAAAAAAACTGCCTTCAAAAACAAAAGTGACAACATTAGCACATGCTTCAAGCAATCTAATACAGTTAACATTACTTCAATAACAAAACTTCGACGTAGAAAAACAAATCTTAGACATACCCAGATATGATCCCTTCCTGATGAGCGATTCCAATATGAGTATTCCTCAACAATGTGTTTATATGCATTCTTATAATATTCCAAAGTGAGAGAGCTTCTCAATCCCGAATGATCCTAGCGTTATAAAAGAAAACAAAGTAAAAGTTGTGAGAAGTAATTAGTGTTAAACATGGAGTTTTTAGCTAACACATGATAAATATATCTGTATAATACAAAAAAAGATCTACAACCACATAGTAAAAGGTAATTGAATGTTTCTATCCTTCTTCCATCCTTTTACAGAATATATTGAAGCTCCTAACAAGGGAAAAGAATATTAGATGCAACTCTATTTACCCTTTTGAAATTATTACTTATGTTTATTTAGTCATTAATAGAGAGCAAATCCATGTGACATAGACATTAGGATTGTACCAATCTTCCAAAAATAGCAATTTTGTAACTCAGAAGACTATCAACATAAATAAAATGTGCATGCTTGAAATTTGAAACTCTTTTAGTCTTTCTAATACATATGCCACATGCAACAAGATACAACAGCATAGCGGTTAATGCAATATACCTGCATACTCAAGTGAGGAGCGTCATCGGCACGAGTTATGATACATGAATCAAGAACAGGAACAAAGAAAAAATCGGCTTCTTCACCATTTAGTGTTCGGTGAGGACTACCTAAGATGCTCTCGTAAAGTGCTATCTGTAAATAATCGGAAGTTATAAATATATTTCGATAGTTCTAAATTTGATCAACTGAAATGCTCTAACCTAAACTTCATAAAATACCTGGGAACCATACAGTTGCTCTGTCCATATTGTTTGATTATGGTCATTATAAATTCTATTAACACACTCTAACTTAAAATGGCGTCCCTGTAAGAATGAAGAGGAAGAAAATTAAAACTAAAAAGCACCAAAACTAGCTCTCCGGAGATAACCAAGATCGACAACCGGCTGATCCTAACCTCAAGGAGGAGGCTGTTGAACTCGGGGGGCAAATCATAAACATATATAAGAGGCCTTTTCTTTGCCACCTTTGTATTGAGATTGACAATTTTTCCACTAACATGAAGATCATCAGGAATTTCAATCTTAGCAGGTTGAAGCCAACTCGGCCAATCTCGTATAGAAGATATCACAGATGGCACACTGCAATCTACTCCATACCACCCATTGTTACACTGAAAATCATTAAATTCAGTTTATTTAAGTTTATTGGGATGAAGAGAAAATTCATAAAGGAACCCCCATAATCCAGAAAATAATAATAATAATAAAAGAGCGAAAAGACCAGGAAGAAAATAGACAAACAAAAAACAAAATTTCAAATCCCTCATCATGTCATCTAGAGATAACCTGAAAAAGGCCATCAACCTTGCACGAAATAGATGAAAGCCAAAAAATCTCATCCCAGAATAGTAACTAACTGACTTTATACGCAAAAGTTACCCCTGAAAAACCTTTCAATATGATTTAAATGAAATTAGACACTATTTTGATAGAGACATAAACCTGGAATTTAGGTTTCAAAGACTTTCCATACATATAATTTTAGATCAATATCAAGTGGAACAACTTCATGTTATAGGCTTCTTATTTATATATAAAAGTGCCCTCAGAACTGAAAATGAATCACACACAAATCCTCAAAAATTGAAAATGCATATCTAGAGGAGGCAAACTATTATTAATCTACAGAATTCTTCTATAAATATCCCATTTCATCTCTAAAGTTTATTCTCCTTCTAACATCAAGTTAATTTGTTTCTAAATAGAGAAACGTTGGCAGCAAAATTAGGAAAATTTGACACTTTTTTCTCAAAATGAACCTACATTTTCTAAAATAAAATTTTTAATCAAATATGTTTTAGTAGTATTTTATTTTCTATGAGCCAATCTCTACAACCACAACAAACAAAAACATTACAGTTTACTGTGTTTTTCTTCTAGAAACAAGTCAGACAGCAAAAACACATTTCACATTAATTCACAAGAATCACCTGACAAAAGCCGCCCCGACAGTGGCCATGTCCAGAGCACTGATTGATGCAAACAGATTCCACAGCCGTCTCGCATAGTGTGCCCCAAAGACCATCATATTTGCAGTCACATTCTCCTTTGATTTTCGCCTTGCCAGCATAGAATTCAGCTGGGTCCACATTACACCAACCGTGTACACTACTGTTAGTTGAGAACACATCTTGGTCTACTTTGGCCCAATCCACTATTTTGGGACCATCGGGTTCAGAAGGTGGACTGAAGTAGATGTAAGATGTAAGCATTGTGACTTAAAATGGTACTCATGCAAAAGATAGTTAATGAAATTCAATTAGGAATTTGAACTTCCATACTTAAATTGAAATCCGCATGTTTCTGCCAGTGGTCGATTTGGGTATTTTGTGCCTTCACCACAGAAGCACATTGCTCTCGTTTTGTCACAGTTGGCTGGGCAAATTGAGACAACCCATCGACCAAATGGGGCCTCTTGTGATCCTGGGTAGTTACATTCCAATTCCATTTTCTCAGTGCATCCTTCTCCTGTCACCATATAAAATAGTATAACATTCAGACCCAAAAAAAAAAAATTTAATATGTTCTGTGCAATATATCCAAACATATGTAGAAAATGATATAAACAAGCTCCGTAATTTTTCTGTAAAACAACTCAGGAGATCCTTGAGCTAGAAATTGTGTCTGATTTATGAGTCACCAGAAAATGTGTATGAGAGCTAATGTGCTAAGTCATCTTCCACTATCTGCTGCTTCTCATTAAAGATCATGTATCAGGTCAAGAAAGTGAAAGGAGGGAACAGAACTAACCAGTATAACCGTGAAAGCATCGACATTGTCCCAATTCTCGATTACAAACGCCCAAGCCACTGCAATCATTTTTGCAGTTATTGCCACCTATAATCTGTTAATAGACCACAATCACAACCATATACGTTTAGTGAAACTACCAACTACCTGAAACACAAAATTCCTTATTCAAAAACAAAAAAGAAGTCAATGATCTAAACATGAAATGGGAAAACAAGGTAAAGCTGTATAGGTATCCCTTGTCACCTCAGTAATGTTGACCTCCCTTTTTACAGAATCGCACCCCGCAAGCCACCGGCCAATCTCAGCCTTCCATGGTGCCCCTCGATAAACAACAGCTTCATGCAAATCAGCTGGGAACCGATGCTTCAGATCAATAACCGGCTCTTCCTTCTCAAGGTTGATCGGAAATTCAGCCGATGCATTGGTTGGTGGGATGCAAGAATCTTGAGCAAGCTTAAAGTAATTGAAAGAAGGGGTCAAAGGGAACAAGAACAGATGCACAACAGAAACCAAAGCCAAAACCGAAGCAATTGTTGCTACAAGTGACCAAGAGCATCGCCGTTTCTTCACATTTACCAAATCTAACAAGTCTCTTGCCATACTATACAAATCCTCTACACTACAAAATACACTTTACCAATTCATCACCTTGACACCATAACCTGAAATAACAACACCACCACCATCAATGCAAACAAAAAGCATAGCCATTACAAGGATCGACTAAACCAGAATTGAACCATAAAGAGTACCCCAACTCACTACTATTAATGGATTCTTTATTTCAACACACAAGTTAAAACAACAATTTGAATTCAACAAAACAAAAGCGCAACTACAAGAAACTGATCCCACATTCAAGAGTGATGTTCAAACATTTCTAGACAATTGACTCACCTTTCCCGGATCTGAAGCCAAAGAAATGATCCAAAACAGAGAAACCTCATACACAAGAATGAAAATGAAGCCACCCCAGAAGGAGAAAATTCAGCAAAAGATTCACACAGTGGAAGGGGACCACCCAAATTAATAGATGAATCCAATTTCAACACAAATAAAGAAAAGAAGCTCCTTTCTTTAATTTCCTCTAGAGAATTTGTGCGAGTCACGTTTTTGGTCAATGGGGTTGGAAAAAAACAATGCTTTTCTTCATTTTTTTTCTGGAGTTTTTTTCGAGCAAGTGTGAGAACCCAAGTTGTCAAACTTATATTAAATTTGAGACAACACAGCGACTGTTTCGTTCTGCACATGTTAACATTCTGGTTGGTATGATTCTTTTTTCAATTTTTCCTTTCGGGTCAACAATTAGAAAAAGATAAACGGTGTTGTTTTGGTTTCGTAGAACAGGAACCAGAAAAGTGGATCGGATTTGTAATTTGTGAATTGTGACAAGAAAACAAAAAGAGGGGGAATCCCAATTTCAGTGATTCACATTTCACTGATTACCGATTATTTCTTTTACTGCAAAAGCCGCCAAGGTTTCGCTCTCCATCGAGTTTGAAACCAACTAGTTGCAATTGAAATTGCATTTATTGCCCTAAAAGGATTTTTGCATTAAGATTTACAAAAAAAAAATTGGTAACCAAATTTAGGAACAAAATCGGCCAAAACCTACTATTTTTAACTTTATTTAATGAGATGAGCAAAATTTAATTATTATTCTTTCACGCGCTTATTTTTTTATTGCAATATTTATTATATATAAAAACATTAATTATATATATTAAATAGTATATTACTATATTATAATAACAAAAAAAGCACATTTTTTATTTATTATGTAATATTTTTTTTTCTTTTATCAAAGATAAAGACATTCGCACTCACGATCTTTTAGGTGAGTATAAAAAGATTATGTCATTTCATTAGTATGTAATATTTATATATTCATACACATAATTTTCATAATTAATATACTTTTACAATTAATATTACGTAATTCTAAACTATATTTTATTATATATTTTAAATTGTTTCACATATGCACTAATAAATTAAGATTCAAAATGTTTTAATTTTTTTTAAGACATTATATATTTAAATCAACGTATAGTTTTTTAAATCACAGTCTTTGATTGATAATTCAAAAATTTGTTTCATATTTTTCAAAGTGAAATGATTTATTCTGATTTATATATATTTTAAATTTTACTATAATTAGATTTGAAAAAAAAATGTCAAATACTTAAATTAATTTATTCAATTAACAAATTTATTCGTAACATTTATAAGTTTATACACATAACATCCATACTTCATAGTTAGGTAAAATTAGGGATGTTCATGATGTGGTTTGGTTCGGTTTTAAGAGAAAAAGTCATCCAATTTAAACGCTTAATTTATGTGCGGTGCGGTTTGGATTGGATGAACTTTTTTTGGAAATCCAATTCGATCTGATCCGATTACAAGCGGTTTGGATTTGCGGTTTTTTAAATAAAAAAATTAAATACATATAACAAGTTTCAACATCAAATTTTAAATAATCAACAATGACATAACAAGTCTTAGCAATATCTTAAAAAGTCAACAATAACATAACAACAAAAATAAAATTATAGGTTAGTTAAAATAAATAATATTTTGAACATAAAATATTTATTAAATAATAATAATACATGAATAATAGAAAATGTATAACAAATTAAACATGTTATAAGTATAATTGTGAATATAATAATAAAATAATAATATTATAGCACATTATGCGGTTTGGATTGAATTGGATCGGTTATGAAAAATAGATTCGAAATCCGATTCAATCCAGTGGTTTGCAAAAAATAGAATCCAATCAAATCCGAATTAGTGCGATTTTAATCGATTTTCGGTTTGGATTGGATTGGATGAGCAGCTTAATTTGAATCGGTTTAGATTTGAACACCCCTATGTAAAGTACACATAACATCTAAAATTTCATATTAATAACATCCATAATTTCATACTCATAACATTCATAATTTCATATATATAATATCCATAATTAACAAATTTTTACAATTAATATTACTAAATTTTGAACTATGTGTCTTGTTATATATTTCAAATTATCTTACTTGTACACCAAAAAGATCATAATTTTAATATTTTTTATTTACTATTCATACGTATCCTTATTTATTAATTTTAATATAACGAGTTAATAATTATTTTTAAAATTTTATTTCTTAATTTTTGTTTATATTTTATAATAGTCTATATAAAAAATATGAGTTGTGTAATAAAAGTCATTAAATTCTCTGATTTAACATCCATACTTTTATATGTATAATTGGTGCACAAAATTGCAATCACACTTTTGCAATCCGCACAACTAACCAGCAAGTGCATTGGGTCGTCCAAGTAATACCTTACGTGAGTAAGGGTCGAATCCCACGGAGATTGTTGGCTTGAAGCAAGCTATGGTTATCTTATTATTCTTAGTCAGGATATAATATCAATAATAATTTTTAGTTTTAATTGTAAAAAGTAAAAGAGAATGAAATAAATACTTATTATGCAGTAATGGAGAATATGTTGGAGTTTTGGAGATGCTTTGTCCTCTGAATTCCTACAACATAATGCTTTCTCACTTTCATAAATGCAAGGCTCCTTCCATGGCAAGCTGTATGTCGGGCATCACCGTTGTCAATGGCTACTTCCCATCCTCTCAGTGAAAATGGTCCAAATGCTCTGTCACAGCACGGCTAATCATCTGTTGGTTCTCGATCATGTCGGAATAGGATCCATTGATCCTTTTGCGTCTGTCACTACGCCCAACACTCGCAAGTTTGAAGCTCGTCACAGTCATCCAATCCCAGAATCTTACTCGGAATACCACAGACAAGGTTTAGACTTTTCGGATTCTCATGAATGCCGCCATCAATTCTAGCTTATACCACGAAGATTCTGATTAAGGAATCTAAGAGATACTCATTCAATCTAATGTAGAATGGAGTGGTTGTCAGGCACACGTTCATGGATTGAGGAAGGTGATGAGTGTCACCGATCATCAACTTCTTCATAGTGAAGCGCAAATGAACATCTTAGATAGGAACAAGCGTGTTTGAATGGAAAACAGAAATAATTGCATTAATTCATCGAGACGCTGCAGAACTCCTCACCCCCAACAATGGAGTTTAGAGACTCATGCCGTCACAAAGTATAAAGTTCAGATCTAAAAATGTCATGAGATATAAAATAAGTCTCTAAAAGTTGTTTAAATACTAAACTAGTAACCTAGGTTTACAGAAAATGAGTAAACTAAGATGGATAGTGTAAAAATCCACTTCTGGGGCCCACTTAGTGTGTGCTGGGGCTGAGACTTAATCTTCTCACGTGTCTGGACTATTTCTGGAGTCGAACGCCAGGTTGTAACCTGTTTCTGGCGTTGAACTCCAACTTGCAACCTGTTTCTGGCGCTGAACGCCAGACTGCAACATGGAACTGGCGTTGAATGTCAGTTTACGTCGTTTATCTTTGTGCAAAGTATAGACTATTATATATTGCAGGAAAGCCCTGAATGTCTACTTTCCAACCCAATTTAGAGCGCGCCAATTGGACTCCTTTAGCTCCAAAAAATCCATTCCAAGTGCAGGGAGGTCAGAATCCAACAATATCAGCAGTCCTTTTTCAGCCTGAATCAGATTTTTGCTCAGCTCCCTCAATTTCAGCCAGAAAATACCTAAAATCACAGAAAAACACACAAACTCATAGTAAAATCCAGAAATATGACTTTTTCCTAAAAACTAATAAAAATCTACTAAAAACTAACTAAAACATACTAAAATCTACATGAAATTACCCCCAAAAAGCGTACAAAATATCCGCTCATCACAACACCAAACTTAAACTGTTGCTTGTTTCCAAGCAACTAGATAAATAAAATAGGATAAAAAGAAATTAAGAAGCAATAATATCTCAGAGTTTTAAGTGAAGCTCAGATTCCAATTAGATGAGCGGGACTAGTAGCTTTTTGCTTCTGAACAGTTTTGGCATCTCACTTTATCCTTTGAAATTCAGAATGATTGGCATCCATAGGAACTCAGAGTTCAGATAGTATTATTGATTCTCCTAGTTTAGTATGTTGATTTTTGAACACAGTTACTTTTTGAGTCTTGGTGGTGGCCCTAAGCACTTTGTTTTCCAGTATTACCACCGGATACATAAATGCCACAGACACATAACTGGGTGAACCTTTTCAGATTGTGACTTAGCTTTGCTAGAGTCTCCAATTAGAGGTGTC
Source organism: Arachis hypogaea (assembly GCF_003086295.3). Lineage (NCBI taxonomy): Eukaryota > Viridiplantae > Streptophyta > Magnoliopsida > Fabales > Fabaceae > Arachis > Arachis hypogaea. Next base: position 62,496,409 of record NC_092037.1, read on the forward strand.
CAGAGTTCTTAAGCACACTCTTTTGCTTTGGATCACGACTTTAACCACTCAGTCTCAAGCTTTTCACTTGGACCTGCATGCCACAAACACATGGTTAGGGACAGCTTGATTTAGCCGCTTAGGCCTGGATTTATTTCCTTGGGCCCTCCTATCCATTGATGCTCAAAGCCTTGGATCCTTTTCACCCTTGCCTTTTGGTTTAAAGGGCTATTGGCTTTTTCTACCTCTTTTGCTTTTTTTTCTTTTTTTTCTTTTTTTACTGCTTTTTCTTGCTTCAAGAATCAATTTTATGATTTTTCAGATCAGCAATAATATTTCTCTTGTTCATCATTCTTTCAAGAGCCAACAATTTTAACATTCATAAAATTCAATATCAAAAAATATGCACTGTTCAAGCATTCATTCAGAAGACAAAAAGTATTGCCACCACACATAAATAATTAGAATTTTCCTTATTAAGAACTCGTAAAAAAATATTGCCTCTTTATTCTAAAAATCTACTATTTTATTCATGTTTGATGATGATGAGTAAAATAAATTATAGCTCAATTGGAGATAAAATCAAAATAGATATACTAATTACTACTACTCATATATAACTTCTAAGGTAAATTCCTAATAAGAACAATTATCACAGAGTTAAGGCTAAGATTAGAACTCAACAACCTTTAGTTTGGAAGATGATGGGTGCTCCTTCAACCTGTGGGGTGTCTGGTCCTTCAAGAGACAGCTTATGGCGTTTCAGCTTCTGTATCTCCGGATATTCGTCTTCTTTCAGATCGAATTTAACTTCCAGGATCACTGATCTCAGACCCAGTATTTTGTGGTAATGGTCTGCATGTTCTTTGGTTAAGAGCTTCTCTTGATTCCAAAGTGGTTTTGGAATATTCTCTTTCTTGCCTCTTGAAGTGGTTTGTTTTCCCTTAGGTGCGATGATCTTGATGAGTTTTAGCTCAATGATCACGAAAAAACACACCAAACTTAGAGGTTTGCTTGTCCTCAAGCAAAAGAAAGGAAAGGAGAGGAATAGAAGGAGAGGAAATTTCGAAAATTCAAAAGATATGATGAGATTTTGAAAAATATTTGAGAAAAAATTAAAAAGATTTGACAAGAATTCAAAAAGATAGATGAGTTTTGAAAAAGAAAATTTGAAAAGAAGTTGGATGGGGTTTGAAAAAGGATTTGTGTTTATGAATTAAGATACATTTGATATCTTTTGAAAAAGGGATTTTAGAAATTAGGATTAAAATTTTTGGAATTGAAGGATGAGAGTTTGTAAATATGTTTATGGAAGAAATCATGAATTGGAACATAAAAATTTGGAAAAATGTGAATTGAAAACGAATTTACCTCTTCCCCACACTCCTGGCGTTAAACGCCCAAACGCTGCATGTTTTGGGCGTTTAACGCCTATTTGCTGCTTCTCCTGGGCGTTCAACGCCCAGCTGTTGCTTCTAGCTAGCATTGAATGCCAGGAACTCCTTTGTCACTGGGCGTTTTTCTGAACACCTAGGACGCTGTAAATCTGGCGTTAAACTCCCAGATGGCTATCCTTACTAGCGTTAAACGCCCAGTAGATGCTTCTTTTGGGCGTTGAACGCCCAAAACAGCTCTTACTGGCTTTTTCGCACCAGTGAGCTTCCTTTTTGCTGTTTTATCCTGCGAATCCTTCTGTAACTTTGTGAACTCAAGCAATTGCTATTTTACCTTGAAGATAATTGACAAAAACCTGTAAAAATCAATTAATTAACAAATAAGCTTTGTAAATGGCTGGGTTGCCTCCCAGCAAGCGCTTCTTTATTGTCTTTAGCTGGACTATTACTGAGCTTTAATCAAGTCTCAGTTTTGAGCATTCTTGCTCAAAATTACTTTCAAGATAATGTTTTACTCTCTGTCCATTAACAATGAACTTTTTGTTGGAATCATTATCCTGAAGCTCCACGTATCCATATGGTGACACACTTGTAATCACATATGGACCTCTCCACCGAGATTTCAATTTCCTAGGGAATAATCTGAGCCTAGAATTAAATAGCAGAACTTTCTGCCCTGGCTCAAAGACTCTGGATGATAGTTTCTTATCATGCTATCTTTTTGCTTTCTCTTTGTAAATTTTTGCATTTTCGAAAGCATTGAGTCTGAATTCCTCTAGCTCATTTAACTGGAGCAATCGTTTTTCTCCAGCTAACTTGGCATCAAGGTTTAGGAATCTGGTTGCCCAATAAGCCTTATGTTCCAGTTTCACTGGCAAGTGACAGGCGTTTCTATACACTAGCTGGTATGGAGAAGTTCCTATAGGTGTCTTGAATGCTGTTCTGTATGCCCATAGAGCATCATCCAAGCTTCTTGCCCAATCATTTCTACGGTTAATCACAGTCTATTCTAGGATTCTTTTAAGTTCTCTATTAGAGACTTCAGCTTGCCCATTTGTCTTTGGATGATATAGAGTAGCTACCCTGTGGCTAAGTCCATATCGAACCAAAGCAGAGTAAAGCTGTTTATTGCAGAAATGAGTGCCCCCATCACTGATTAGTACTCTAGGGATACCAAATCTGCTGAAGATGTATTTCTGGAGGAATTTCAACACTGTCTTAGTATCATTAGTGGGTGTTGCAATAGCTTCCACCCATTTGGATACATAATCCACTGCCCACCAGAATATAAGTGTTTGAGTATGATGGTGGGAAAGGTCCCATGAAGTCAATACCCCACACATCAAACAACTCAATCTCCAAGATCCCTTGTTGAGGCATGGCATAACTGTGAGGTAGATTGTCAGATCTTTGGCAACTGTCACAATTAAGTACAAACACTCGGGAGTCTTTATAGAGAGTAAGCTAGTAGAAGCCACATTGGAGTACTCTTGTAGCTGTTCGCTCACTTCCAAAATGTCCTCCATACTGTGATCCATGGCAGTGCCAGAGGATCTTCTGTGCTTCTTCTTTAGGCACACATCTACAGATTACTCCGTCTGCACATCTCTTGAAGAGATATGGTTCATCCCAAAGATAGTACTTTGCATCCGTGATCAATTTCTTTGTTTGTTGCCTACTGTACTCTTTGGGTATGAATCTCATTACCTTGTAGTTTGCAATGTCTGCAAACTATGGCACTTCCTGGATGGCAAAGAGGTGCTCATTCGAAAAGTTTTTAGAGATTTCAGTAAGAGGGAGGGACGCCCCTTCTACTGGTTCTATCCGGGACAGATGATCTGCTACTTGGTTCTCTGTACCTTTTCTGTCTCTTATTTCTATATCAAACTCCTGCAGAAGCAACACCCATCTGATGAGTCTCGGTTTTGAATCCTGTTTTGTGAGTAGATATTTAAGAGCAGCATGGTCAGTGTGCACAATCACTTTTGATCCTACTAAATAAGATCTGAACTTGTCAATGGCGTAAACTACTGCAAGTAACTCTTTTTCTGTGGTTGTGTAGGTCTTCTGTGCGTCATTTAAAACACGACTGGCATAGTAAATGACGTGCAGAAGCTTGTCATGCCTTTGTCCCAACACTGCACCAATGGCATGGTCACTGGCATCACACATTAGTTCAAATGGTAATGTCCAATCTGGTGCAGAGATGACTGATGCTGTGACCATCTTAGCTTTCAGAGTCTCTGATGAGCGGATAATTTATACATTTTTGGCATTGATTTTTAGGTAGTTTTTAGTATGATCTAGTTACTTTTAGGGATGTTTTCATTAGTTTTTATGCTAATTTCACATTTCTAGACTTTACTATGAGTTTGTGTGTTTTTCTGTGATTTCAGGTATTTTCTGGCTGAAATTGAGGGACCTGAGCAAAACTCTGAAAGAAGGCTGACAAAGGACTACTGATGTTGTTGGATTTTGACCTCCCTGCACTGTAAATGAATTTTCTTGAGCTACAGAATTTCAAATGGCGCACTCTCAACGTCGTTGGAAAGTAGACATTCAGAGATTTCTAGCAATATATAATAGTCCATACTTTATTCGATATTTGATGATGTAAACTGGCGATCAACGCCAGCTCCATGCTGCATTCTGGAGTCAAACGCCAGAAACACGTCACGAACCAAAGTTGAACTCCCAAAACACGTTACAACTTGGCGTTCAACTCCAAGAGAAGCCTCAGCTCGTGGATAGATCAAGCTCAGCCCAAACATACACCAAGTGGGCCCCGGAAGTGGATTTATGCATCAATTACTTACTTCTGTAAACCCTAGTAGCTAGTTTAGTATAAATAGAACTTTTTACTAGTGTATTAGTCGTCTTTTGACCACATCTTTGGACGTTTAGTTCTTGGATCTGGGGCTGGCCATTCGGCCATGCCTGGACCTTTCACTTATGTATTTTCAACGGTGGAGTTTTTACACACCATAGATTAAGGGTGTAGAGCTCTGCTGTACCTCATGTTTTAATGCAATTACTACTATCTTCTATCCAATTCGATTTATTCCTGTTCTAAGATATTCGTTGAACTTCAACTTGATGAATGTGATGATCCATGACACTCGTCATCATTCTCACCTATGAACGCGCGTGACTGACAACCACTTCCATTCTACCTTAGACCGGGTGCATATCTCTTGGATTCCTTAATCAGAATCTTCGTGGTATAAGCTAGAATTGATGGCGGCATTCATGGGAATCCGGAAAGTCTAACCTTGTCTGTGGTATTTCGAGTAGGATTCCGGGATTGAATGACTGTGACGAGCTTCAAACTCCTGAACGCTGGGCGTTAGTGACAGATGTAAAAGAATCACTGGATTCTATTCCAACCTGATTGAGAACCGACAGATGATTAGCCATGCTGTGACAGAGCATTTGGACCATTTTCACTGAGAGGATGGGATGTAGCCATTGACAACGGTGATGCCCTACATACAGCTTGCCATAGAAAGGAGTGATGAAAAACTAGAAGGAAGAAGTAGGAAAGCAGAGATTCAGAAGGAACACAGCACCTCCATACACCTATCTGAAATTCCCACCATTGAATTACATGAGTAACTTTATCTTTATTTTCTGTTTATTTTATTATCTTTATTTAAACCAATAATCTCTTAATCCAGTTAAATCCGCCTGACTGGGATTTACAAGATGACCATAGCTTGCTTCATACCAATAATCTCTGTGGGATCGACCCTTACTCACTTAAGGTATTACTTGGACGACCCAGTACACTTGCTGGTTAGTTGTGCGGAGTTGTGACAAAGTGTGATTCACGTTTGAGAGCACCAAGCCTTTGGAACCATTGTTGATGATCACAATTTCATCCACCAAGTTTTTGGCGCCGTTGCCGGGGATTGTTCGAGTATGGACAACTGATGGTTCATCTTGTTGCTTAGATTAGGTAATTTTCTTTTTATTTTCCTTTCAAAAAAGTTTTCAAAAATCTTTCAAAATTTTTTTCTTTATTTTCGTTTTTCAAAAATATAATTTTCGAAAAAATAATAAAAGTAATAAAAATACAAAAAATCATAAAATCATAAAAATAAAAAATATTTTGTGTTTCTTGTTTGAGTCTTGAGTCAATTTTTAAGTTTGGTGTCAATTGCATGCTTTAAAAAATTTTCTTGCATTTTTCGAAAATTCATGCATTCACGGTGTTCTTCATGATCTTCAAGTTGTTCTTGACAAGTCTTCTTGTTTGATCTTGATGTTTTCTTGTTTTGTGTTGTATGTTGTTTTTCATATGCATTTTTACATTCATAGTGTCCATGCATTAAAGAATTCTAAGTTTGGTGTCTTGCATATTTTCTTTGCATAAATGTTTTTTTCAAAAATATGTTCTTGATGTTCATCATGATCTTCAAAGTGTTCTTGGTGTTCATCTTAACATTCATAGTGTTCTTGCATGCATAATTGGTTTTGATCTAAAATTTTCATGTTTTGGGTCATAATTGTGTTTTTCTCTCTCATCATTAAAAATTAAAAAAAATATATTTTCCTTATTTCTCTCCAAATTTTCGAAAATTTGAGTTGACTTGGTCAAAAATTTTTTAAAATTAGTTGTTTCTTACAAGTCAAGTCAAATTTTCAATTTTAAAAATCTTATCTTTTCAAAACTTTTTCAAAAATCAAATCTTTTTCATTTTTTTCTTATTAATTTTGAAAATTTTAAAACATTTTTCAAAAATCTTTTTCTTAATATTATTTCAAATTTTCGAAATTATGCTAACAATTAATATGATTGATTCAAAAATTTGAAGTTTGTTACTTTCTTGTTAAGAAAGGTTCAATCTTTAAATTCTAGAACCATATCTTTTAGTTTCTTGTTAGTTAAGTAATTAATTTTAATTTTAAAAATTAAATCTTTTTCAATCCTATCTTTTTATAATATTTTCTTATCTTATCTTTTTATCATATCTTTTTCAAAATTTTATCTTTTTCAAAAATTTGATTTCAAAATATCTTATCTAACTTCTTATCTTCTTATCTTTTCAAATTTGATTTTAATATTTTTTCAACTAACTATTTGACTTTTTGTTTGTTTCTTATCTTTTTCAAAACCACCTAACTACTTTTTCCTCTTTAATTTTCAAAAATATCTCATCTCTTTTTCAAAATTTCTTTTTAATTGTTTTAAATTTTAATTTAATTATATCTTATCTTTAATTTTCGAAAATCATTAACTACTTTTTCAAAATTATTTTCGAATTCTCCCTCTCTTCTCTTCTTCTATATATTTATTTATTTACTAACACTTCTCTTCACCCCTCTTCATCTCCAATCACTGCCTCTATCCTCACCCTTGTGATTAGATTCTCCACTCTTATTCCTTTCTTCTTTTACTAATAATAAAGATCCTCTTTGTCCAGATATAGAGGATTCCTCTTTCTTTTCTTTTTCTCTTCTCTTTCATATGAGCAGGAATAAGGAAAAATGCACTCTTGTTGAAGCTGATCTTGAACCTGAAAGGACTCTGAAGAGGAAACTAAGAGAAGCTAAATTACAACAATCCAGAGGCAACCTTTCTGAAATTTTCGAACAAGAGAAGGAGATGGCAGCCAAACCCAACAACAATAATGCAAGGAGGATGCTTGGTGATTTCACTAGAAAAGCATCTCAATTTCTGCCATTGGAGCAAACAATTTTGAGCTGAAACCTCAATTAGTTGCTTTGATGCAACAGAACTGCAAGTTTCATGGACTTCCATCTGAAGATCCTTATCAGTTTTTAACTGAGTTCTTGCAGATTTGTGAGACTGTTAAGACAAATGGAGTAGATCCTGAAGTCAACAGGCTCATGCTTTTCCCTTTTGTTGTAAGAGACAGAGCTAGAACATGGTTGGACTCACAACCTAAAGATAGCCTGGACTCCTGGGATAAGCTGGTCACAGTCTTCTTGGATAAATTCTTTCCTCCTCAAAAGCTGAGCAAGCTTAGAGTGGATGTTCAGACCTTCAAACAAAAAGATGGTTAATCACTCTATGAAGCTTGGGAAAGATACAAGCAAATAACCAAAAAGTGTCCTTCTGACATGTTTTTAGAATGGACCATATTAGATATATTCTATTATGGTCTATCTGAGTTTTCCAAAATGTCATTGGACCATTTTGCAGGTGGATCCATTCACTTAAAGAAAAAGCCTGCAGAAGCTCAAGAACTTATTGACATGGTTGCAAATAACCAATTCATGTACACTTCTGAGAGGAATTTTGTGTATAATGGGACGCCTCAGAGGAAGGGAGTTCTTGAAATTTATGCTCTGAATGCTATATTGGCTCAAAACAAAGTGTTGACTCAGCAAGTCAACATGATCTCTCAAAGTCTGAATGGATGGCAAAATGCATCCAACAGTACTAAAGAGGCAGCTTCTGAAGAAGCTTATGATCCTGAGAACCCTGCAATAACAGAGGTAAATTATATGGGTGAACCTTATGGGAACACATATAATTCATCATGGAGAAATCATCCAAATTTCTCATGGAAGGATCCATAAAAGCCTCAACAAGGCTTTAATAAGGTGGAAGAAACAGGCTAAGCGATAACAAGCCTTTTCCATCATCTTCTCAGCAATAGACAGAGAATTCTGAACAGAGCCCCTCTAACCTATCAAACATAGTCTCTGATCTGTCTAAGGCCACTTTAAGTTTCATGAGTGAAATAAGATCCTCCATTAGAAATTTGGAGGCACAAGTGGGCCAGCTGAGTAAGAAAATCATTGAAACTCCTCCCAGTATTCTCCCAAGCAGTACAGAAGAGAATCCAAAAGGAGAGTGCAAGGCCATTGATGTAATCAATATGGCCGAACGCACAAGGGAGGAGAAGGACGAAAATCCTAGTGAGGAAGACCTCCTGGGACGTCTCTCAAACAAGAAGGAGTTCCCCATTGAGGACCTAAAGGAATCTGAGGCTCATATAGAGACCATAGAGATTCCACTAAATCTCTTTCTGCCATTCATGAGCTCCGAAAACTATTCTTCCTCAGAAGAGGATGAAGATGTAACTAGAGAGCACGTTGCTCAATATCTAGGAGCCATCATAAAGCTGAATGCCAAGTTGTTTGGTAATGAGACTTGGGAAAGTGAACCTCCCTTGCTCATTAGTGAATTAGATACATGGATTCAGAAAACTTCACCTCAAAAGAGACAAGACCCTGGCAAATTCTCAATACCCTGTACCATAGGCACCATGACCTTTAACAAGGCTCTGTGTGACCTGGGGTCAGGCATAAATCTTATGCTACTCTCTGTAATGGAGAAACTAGGGATTATTGAGGTACAACCTGCCTTATTCTCATTACAATTGGCAGACAAGTCAGTAAGACAAGCTTATGGATTAGTAGAGGACGTGTTAGTAAAGGTTGAAGGCCTTTACATCCCTGCTGATTTCATAATCTTAGATACTAGGAAGGAAGAGGATGAATGCATCATCCTTGGAAGACCTTTCCTAGCCACAACAGGTGCTGTGATTGATGTTAACAGAGGAGAATTAGTCCTTCAATTGAATGGGGACTACCTTGTGTTTAAGGAACACGGCCATCCCTCTGTAACACTAGAGAGAAAGCATGCAGAGCTTCTCTCAGTACAGAGTCAAACAGAGCCTCTACAATCAAACTCTAAGTTTGGTGTTAGGAGGCCACAACCAAACTCTAAGTTTGGTGTTGAACCCCCATATCCAAACTCTAAGTTTGGTGTTGGGAGTTCACTGTCAAGCTATTGACATTAAAGAAGCGCTTGTTGGGAGGCAACCCAATTTTTATTTATCTAATTTTATTTTTATTGTTATTTTGTGTTTTATTAGGTTCATGATCATGTGGAGTCATGAAAAAAATATTAAAATTAAAAATAGAATCAAAAATAGCAGAAGAAAAATCACACCCTGGAGGAAGGACTTACTGGCGTTTAAACGCCACTAAGGAGCATCTGGCTGGCGTTCAACGCCAGAACAGAGCATGGATCTGGCGCTGAACGCCAGAAACAAGCAACATCCTGGCGTTCAAATGCCAGGAATACACCCTGAGGAAAGCTGGCGCTGAACGCCAGAAACAAACATGGAACTGGCGTTTAATGCCAGAAACATGCTACAATTGAGCGTTGAACGCCCAAATTGAGCATCACTTCGGCGTTTAAACGCCAGAATTGTATGCAAAGGCATTCTACATGCCTAATTGGTGCAGGGCTATAAATCCTTGACACCTCATGATCTGTGGACCCCACAGAATCATCTCAGGATCTGTGGACCCCACAGGATCCCCACCCACCTCACCCTCTCTCTCTCCATTCATGGTCATCCCTTCTATTTTTCATTCACCACTCACATCTATCCACTCTTCCCCATACACCCCACCTACCTTCAAAATTCAAATTCTCTTTCCCACCCAATCCCACCCATATAGCCGAATACACACATCCCTCCATCTTCTCCATATCTTCTTCTTATTCTTCATCTTTTCTTTCTTCTCTTGCTCGAGGGCGAGCAATTTTATAAGTTTAGTGTGGTAAAAGCATAGCTTTTTGTTTTTTCATAACCATTGATGTCACCTAAGGCCAGAGAAACCTAAAAAAAAAGAGAGAAAAGCGAAGACAAAAGCTTCCACCTCTGAGTCGTGGGAGATGGAAAGACTCATCTAAAGGGTTTATAGCTCAGTGGTAGAACATTTGACTGCAAATCAAGAGATCCCTGAGATACCTCAGGGGATACATTTTCCTCCACATAATTATTGGGAGCAATTAAAGGATAGGAGCACCAAAATCACTAGGGATCATGCAACAGAAGCAAGGAAGAGACATAGAGAAGCTCAAAGAGCACCATTGGTTCTTCAAGAGGAGGATGCCACCCTCACTAAGGTGGACTCATTCCTTAATCTCCTTGCTCTTATTTTTTCTGTTTTTTTATTTTTATGCTTCATGTGTGTTTATGTTTTATGTCTCTACCTCATGATCATTAGTATTTAGTAACCATGTCTTAAAGCTATGAATAATTCCATAAATCCTTCACCTTTCTTAAATGAAAAATGTTTCTAAATCAAAAGAACAAGAAGTACATAAGTTTCGAATTTATCCTTGAATTTGGTTTAATTATATTGATGTGGTGACAATACTTTTTATTTTCTGAATGAATGCTTGAACAGTGCATATTGTTGGCCATGCCTGGACCTTTCACTTATGTATTTTCAACGGTGGAGTTTCTACACACCATAGATTAAGGGTGTGGAGCTCTGCTGTACCTCAAGTTTTAATGCAATTACTACTATCTTCTATCCAATTCGATTTATTCATGTTCTAAGATATTCGTTGCACTTCAACTTGATGAATGTGATGATCTGTGACACTCATCATCATTCTCACCTATGAACGCGCATGACTGACAACCACTTCCGTTCTATCTTAGACCGGGCGCATATCTCTTGAATTCCTTAATCAGAATCTTCGTGGTATAAGCTAGAATTGATGGCGGCATTCATGGGAATCTGGAAAGTCTAACCTTGTCTGTGGTATTCCGAGTAGGATTCCGGGATTGAATGACTGTGACGAGCTTCAAACTCCTGAAGGCTGGGTGTTAGTGACAGACGCAAAAGAATCACTAGATTCTATTCCAACCTGATTGAGAACCGACAGATGATTAGCCGTGCTGTGACAGAATATTTGGACCATTTTCACTGAGAGGATGGGATGTAGCCATTGACAACGGTGATGCCCTACATACAGCTTGCCATAGAAAGGAGTGATGAAAAACTAGAAGGAAGAAGTAGGAAAGCAGAGATTCAGAAGGAACACAGCACCTCCATATACCTATCTGAAATTCCCACCATTGAATTACATGAGTAACTTTATCTTTATTTTCTGTTTATTTTATTATCTTTATTTAAACCAATAATCTCTTAATCCAGTTAAATCTGCCTGACTGGGATTTACAAGATGACCATAGCTTGCTTCATACCAACAATCTCTGTGGGATCGACCCTTACTCACATAAGGTATTACTTGGACGACCCAGTACACTTGCTGGTTAGTTGTGCGGAGTTGTGACAAAGTGTGATTCACGTTTGAGAGCACCAAGCCTTTGGAGCCATTGTTGATGATCATAATTTCGTCCTCCAGTCTCAAACGCCTGCAGACACTCTTTATCAAAGATAAATAGCATGTCAGCAGCTAGCAGATTACTCAGAGGTTTGGCGATTTTTGAAAAATCTTTTATAAACCTCCTATAGAATCCTGCATGCCCCAGAAAGCTTCTGATTGCCTTAACATTGGCAGGTGGTGGTAATTTTTGAATTACCTCCACCTTAGCTTGATCCACCTCTATTTCCTTGTTCGAAATTTTGTGCCCAAGGACAATTTCTTTAGTCACCATAAAGTGACATTTCTCCCAGTTTAAAACCAGATTAGTCTCTTGGCATCTCTTTAGAACAAGTGCTAGATGGTCAAGACATGAGCTGAATGAGTCTCCAAACACTGAAAAGTCATCCATGAAGACTTCCAGAAATTTTTCCACCATATCAGAGAAAATAGAGAGCATGCATCTTTGAAAGGTTGTAGGTGCATTGCACAGACTAAATGGCATCCTTTTGTATGCAAATACTCCAGATGGGCATGTGAATGCTGTTTTCTCTTGATCCTGGGGATCTACTACAATTTGATTATAACCTGAATATCCATCCAGGAAGCAGTAGTATTCATGACCTGCTAGTCTCTCTAGCATCTGGTCTATGAATGGTAAAGGAAAATGATCATTTCTGGTAGCTGTATTGAGCCTTCTGTAATCAATACAAATACGCCACCCTGTAACTGTTCTTGTAGGAACCAGTTCGTTTTTTTCATTATGAACCACTGTCATGCCACCCTTATTAGGGACAACTTGGACAGGACTTACCAGGGGCTATAAAAAATGGGATAAATAATTCCAGCTTCTAGTAATTTAGTGACCTCCTTTTGCACCACCTCCTTCATGGCTGGATTCAGCTGCCTCTGTGGTTGAACCACTGGCTTAGCATCATCCTCCAATAGGATTTTGTGCATGCATCTGGTTGGGCTAATGCCCTTAAGATCACTGATGGACCACCCAAGAGCTGTCTTGTGTGTCCTTAGCACTTGAATTAGTGCTTCCTCTTCCTGTGGCTCTAAGGTAGAGCTTATGATTACAGGAAAAGTGTCACCTTCTCCCAGAAATGCGTATTTCAAGGATGGTGGTAATGGTTTGAGCTCGGGTTTAGGAGGTTTCTCCTCTTCTTGAGGGATTTTCAGAGGTTCTATTATTCTCTCTAGTTCCTCCAGATCAGGCTGAGTATCTTTAAAGATATCCTCTAGCTCTGATTCGAGATTCTCAGTCATATTGATCTCTTTTACCAGAGAGTCAATAATATCAATGCTCATGCAGTCATTTTGGGTGTCTGGATGCTGCATAGCTTTGACAACATTTAACTTAAATTCGTCCTCATTGACTCTCAGTGTTACTTCCCCTTTTTGGACGTCAATGAGGGTTCATCCAGTTGCTAGGAAAGGTCTTCCTAGAATGAGAGTTGCACTCTTGTGCTCCTCCATTTCCAGCACCACAAAGTCAGTGGGAAAGGTAAATGGCCCAACCTTGACAATCATGTCTTCAATCACGCCTGATGGGTGTTTAATGGAACCATCAGCAAGTTCAAGACATATCCGGGTTGGTTTGACTTCATCAATCAATCCAAGCTTTTTGATAGTAGAAGCAGGTATTAGGTTGAAACTTGTCCCCAAGATCACATAGAGCTTGCTTGGTACAAGTACCTTCTAATGTGCATGGTATCATAAAGCTTCCAGGATCTTTAAGCTTCCCAGGTAAGCTTTTCAGAATGACTGCACTGCATTCTTCAGTGAGGTAAACTTTCTCAGTTTCCCTCCAATCCTTCTTATGACTTAAGATCTCTTTCATGAACTTAGCATAAGAGGGTATTTGCTCAAGTGCCTCTGCAAACAGAATTTTTATTTCAGGAGTCTTGAGGTAGTCTGCAAAGCGGGCAAATTGCTTATCCTGTTCCGCTTGGCAGAGTTTCTGAGGATAAGGCATTTTGGCTTTGTATTCCTCAATCTTAGTTGCTGTAGGTTTATTGCCTACAGATGTGGGTTGAGAAGCCTTTTTAGAGGGGTTGCTATCAGCACTTGTATGTGTCTGATCTCCCACTAGCGTTTGAATGCCAGGGGACGAAGCTGGAGTGGCATTAGACGCCAACTCCTTACCTGTTTCTAGCGTCTGAACGCCAGAACTGTGCTTCCTTTGGGCGTTCAATGCCAATTCCTTGCTTGTTTCTGGCGTTGAATGTCGGGACTGAGCATGGGTTGGGCGTTCAACGCCAGCTTTCCACCCATTTTCTGGCGTTTGAGCGCCAGAATTTTTCCTCTCTGGGCTCTGACTATCCTCATAGGGATTTTGGGTAGTAGTCTGTTCATTTCTTGGCTTCCTACTGCCTTGAAGTGAGGTATTTAATGTTTTCCCACTTCTTAATTGAACTGCTTGGCATTCTTCTGTTATTTATTTTGATAACTGCTGTTCTGTTTGCTTCAACTGTATTTCCATATTCATATTAGCCATTCTTGTTTCTTGTAGTATCTCCTTGAATTCAGCTAGCTGTTTTGTTAGAAAATTCAGTTGCTGATTGAATTCAGTAACTTGTTCTGTAGGACTGAGTTCAACAGTTACTGTTTTAGCCTCTTCGTTGATGGAAGGTTCACTGCTCAGGTACAGATGCTGATTTCTAGCAACTGTATCAATGAGCTCTTAAGCTTCTTCAATTGTCTTTTTCATGTGTATAGATCCACCAGATGAGTGGTCTAGAGAAATTTGAGCTTTCTCTATAAGCCCATAATAGAAGATGTCTAACTGCACCCACTCTGAAAATATTTCAGAGGGGCATTTTCTTAGCATATCTTTGTATCTCTCCCAGGCATCATAAAGGGATTCATTATCTCCTTGTTTGAAGCCTTGGATGCTCAGCCTTAGCTGTGTCATCCGTTTTGGAGGAAAATAGTGATTCAGGAATTTTTCTGACAGCTGTTTCCATGTCTTTATGTTGTCCTTAGGTTGGTTATTTAGCCACCTCTTAGCTTGGTCTTTTATAGCAAATGAAAACAGTAACAATCTGTAGACATCCTAATCTACTTTCTTATCATGTACTGTGTTAGTAAATTGTAAAAACTGTGCCAGAAACTCTGTAGGTTCCTCCTGTGGAAGACTGGAATACTGGCAACTTTGCTGCACCATGATAATGAGCTGAGGGTTCAACTCAAAGCTACTGACTCCGATGGAAGGTATACAGATACTACTCCCATATGAAGCAATAGTGGGGTTAGCATATAACTCCAGAGTCCTTCTGAATTGTTCATTTCCACTTAGGTCCATGATGGAGAAAGGGAGATGATGTGGATTTATTTTATTATATTAAAAAATTATTTTCAAAATAATAAAATAGAATAAAATAAAAACCAAAACAAAAAAAACGAAAAATATAAAATAAAAAATAAAAAATTTGAAAATATTTTATGAAGATTTTCGAAAAAATGAGGAGAGAGAAAGTGGTTAGGATATTTTTGAAAAAGATATGATTTGAACAATTTTTGACCAAGTCAACCCAAGTAATTCGAAAATTATGAGAAATTAAAGGAAAAGATATTTTTATTTTTGAATGTTATGATGAAAGAGAAAAACACACAAAAGACACAAGACTTAAAAATTTTTAGATCTAATGCTCCTTGTTTTTTGAAAATTTTGGAAGGAAAACACCAAGGGACACCAAACTTAAAAAATTTAAAATCAAAACACAAAGAAGACTCAATAACACTTTGAAGATTCACAAGAACAACAAGAACAAAAGAAAGAACACCAAACTTAAAATTTTTAGAAAACCACAATAAAATTTTCGAAAATTAAAGAAAGATTAACAAGAAAACACCAAACTTAAAGTTTGACACAAGATTTAATCAAAGAAAATTATTTTTGAAAAAAAAGTTTTAAAAGGAAGATATCCAATTGCCATGAACATAAGCCAACGCTCTAGCCAACTGAGCTATAAATGTAACATGTTTTAATATTGTATATAAAAAATATTTTTGAAAACTAATATTTTGAAAAAGCACAAGGAAAACACAAAAACACACAGAACAAGAAAAGCTAAAGATCAAATAAGAAAAATTGCCAAGAACAATTTGAAGATCAAGGAAAAACAAAGAACATGCAATTCGAAAATTGAAAGACAAAGACAAGCATGCAATTGACACTAAACTTACAACAAGACACTAAACTCACGAAAACTAACAATTAATAAAGAAAAATAAAATTTTTGTTTGAAGATTTTTTTTAAAAAGGAATAATAGAAAATGCAATTCTAGTAACTCTAAACCAAAAAGATAAATTTTTCCTAATCTAAGCAACAAGATTCACCGTCAGTTGTTCAAACTCAAACAATCCCCAGAAACGGCGCCAAAACCTTGGTGCACAAAATTGCAATCACACTTTTGCAATCCGCACAACTAACCAGCAAGTGCACTAGGTCGTCCAAGTAATACCTTACGTGAGTAAGGGTCGATCCCACGGAGATTGTTGGCTTGAAGCAAGCTATGGTTATCTTATTATTCTTAGTCAGGATATAATATCAATAATAATTTTTAGTTTTAATTGTAAAAAGTAAAAGAGCATGAAATAAATACTTATTATGCAGTAATGGAGAATATGTTGGAGTTTTGGAGATGCTTTGTCCTCTGAATTCCTGCAACATAATGCTTTCTCACTTTCATAAATGTAAGGCTCCTTCCATGGCAAGCTGTATGTCGGGCATCACTGTTGTCAATGGCTACTTCCCATCCTCTCAGTGAAAATGGTCCAAATGCTCTGTCACAGCACGGCTAATCATCTGTTGGTTCTCGATCATGTCGGAATAGGATCCATTGATCCTTTTGCGTCTATCACTACGCCCAACACTCGCGAGTTTGAAGCTCGTCACAGTCATCCAATCCCAGAATCTTACTCGGAATACCACAGACAAGGTTTAGACTTTTCGGATTCTCATGAATGCCGCCATCAATTCTAGCTTATACCACGAAGATTCTGATTAAGGAATCTAAGAGATACTCATTCAATCTAATGTAGAACGGAGGTGGTTGTCAGGCACACGTTCATGGATTGAGGAAGGTGATGAGTGTCACGGATCATCAACTTCTTCATAGTGAAGCGCAAATGAACATCTTAGATAGGAACAAGCGTGTTTGAATGGAAAACAGAAATAATTGCATTAATTCATCGAGACGCTGCAGAACTCCTCACCCCCAACAATGGAGTTTAGAGACTCATGCCGTCACAAAGTATAAAGTTCAGATCTAAAAATGTCATGAGATACAAAATAAGTCTCTAAAAGTTGTTTAAATACTAAACTAGTAACCTAGGTTTACAGAAAATGAGTAAACTAAGATGGATAGTGTAAAAATCCACTTCTGGGGCCCACTTAGTGTGTGCTGGGGCTGAGACTTAATCTTCTCACGTGTCTGGACTATTTCTGGAGTCGAACGCCAGGTTGTAACCTGTTTCTGGCGTTGAACTCCAACTTGCAACCTGTTTCTGGCACTGAACGCCAGACTGCAACATGGAACTGGCGTTGAATGCCAGTTTACGTTGTTTATCTTTGTGCAAAGTATAGACTATCATATATTGCAGGAAAGCCCTGAATGTCTACTTTCCAACCCAATTTAGAGCGCGCCAATTGGACTCCTTTAGATCCAAAAATCCATTCCGAGTGCAGGGAGGTCAGAATCCAACAACATCAGTAGTCTTTTTTCAGCCTGAATCAGATTTTTGCTCAGCTCCCTCAATTTCAACCAGAAAATACCTGAAATCACAGAAAAACACACAAACTCATAGTAAAGTCCAGAAATATAACTTTTGCCTAAAAACTAATAAAAATCTACTAAAAACTAACTAAAACATACTAAAATCTACATGAAATTACTCCCAAAAAGCGTATAAAATATCCGCTCATCAATAATATTTATAATTTTATATACATGATATCCATAATCAATAAATTGATATTAATTTATTATTATTTTTTATTTTATTTTGCAGATCATAAACCAACAATTTTAGATGTTTATAATTTTCAATAAATAGAAATTGATCAAATTTAAGATATTTTTATTTTTTATAAAATATGTTGAGGTGATTTGAAATTTTTAAAAATTAAAAATATAAAAATTTAAAATTTTTGTTTGGGAAAAAAATTATAGAATTATAAATGCATATAGTAATAATGATGGAAAAATTTTTAGAATTTAATTCACATTAAATTTGGAATTAATTTTTAGTATAATTAAATGGGAAAAGATAATTAATTATAGAAAGAAATTAATTGTGTCAATTAAATTAGGAGAATGATTTACATTCTCTTATAAGCGCAAATGTTATTAATATATACCTTTATTTATTGTCTATCATATTTTAGCTACGTAGCATTGATCAAATTTTACCTATCATGTATACATTACTAAATTCTAGCATTGGCCTCTCACATCCATAATTTTTACCATTTTATTTTTTATATTCAAAATTTATTATATTGGTTCTGAAAATCCAATTCTGAACATCGTACTGGTCCATAAACTGTTTTCGATATTAAGTCGGCGAACGAAGTACTAAACATACTCTAACTTGCTCTTGATATTGAGCGATACGGTGTCATTTCCATTTGACGTTTAAATAAGACAGAACGAGATGACGAAGAAGAGTTTATATGATATGCAAACTATTTTATCTCTCTTCATTTTCTAAAATGACTTCATTTTTGTTTTGTTTAAGTGTCAAAACGAAATAATATCGTTTAGCCATGTGTCAAAAAACAAGTTAAAGTCAGTTCAACACTCTGTTCGTTGACTCGCTGCCAAAAAGGGTCTAGAGACCAAATGGTATCCGAAGCTAGATCTCCGAGAACATGATAACGAATTTAGGATTTGAAAAACTAAAATAGTAAAAGTCGTGAATCTCAGATACCACTATGAAAATTTAACATGTGTATATAGAACACATGTTAACATTATTAATAACAAAAATTTAATTATTTAGTAAATATTATTAATAAATACATTAAAAGCTAAACTTTTTAAGTTTTCTATAAAAAAATTATTTAATATTTTTTTAGTTGTCTACAATATCTTCTAACTTGATAGAATAAGAATCAAATTTGTCACGATTCTAAATTTTATTTAAGGATTTATCGTTGCATACATAAGGTGAAATTCGAACTCCCAACACTTATTTAAACAGGCAAACAAACTAATCCAACACTTATTTAATCAGAAAAACAAACTAACTACTCGATCAACTCAAGTTTTTTTTTGTCCGAAGTCAGATAATTTTATTCATGAAATGAAAGAAACATATAGATGTCAATATATGGGACAAGTAAAAGAAATGGGGGACTCCCAACGTTCTACTATAGAGATAACATCATATAATAATTTAATAAGAGAAATAAAAGAAAGTGAAGTGCTCATCAATTAGGAATTAGGGATTTATTGAAGCTCCTTCTGTAACTTCAAAGTCAACGCCATTATCTCTTCTACATTAGTTGATACATTATCAAAGATAAATATGTTTCTAGCCTTCCATAAGGACCAGCTCAAAATCACCATCATCATCCTTTGAGAGGAGCTATTAGGTTGGGTACGCAAGTCCCCTATTTTCAAGTTCCACTCAACATAGAAATCAGAGTTTTTGGTGCCCCTTCTAGTAGTTGGTAAGCCTATTTTTGACCAAATTTCCTTTGATTTCTCACAATGGAAGATGCAATGATTGATTGTTTCTGAAAATTGTAGGCATCTTCGACAGGTGGGTTGAATCAATGGGATGCGATGATGAAGCTTTTGCAGCACTGGAAGCTTTTCATAGAAGCCTCTTCAGAGAAAAATCTTAATCTTCGCTAGGATTTTCATCTTCCACAATTCTCGCCACAAATTTCGTTGTCTCAT
Organism: Arachis hypogaea; assembly: GCF_003086295.3. Lineage (NCBI taxonomy): Eukaryota > Viridiplantae > Streptophyta > Magnoliopsida > Fabales > Fabaceae > Arachis > Arachis hypogaea. Next base: position 62,515,813 of record NC_092037.1, read on the forward strand.
AATCTCTGGGCGAAATTCAATGGGAGGATGCGAGAACCCATAAACCACACAGTATCCAGTACTCACTTCATACAAACCACTTTTATTAAGAGACCAATACATTTTATCTTCTCCATCACCCCCAATTCTTATTGCTAGCACACGCTGACTAGTGCCCTCAAAAAAGCATACTTCTAATTAAAGTCTGATTCTAATGTCCATTAGAAAGTATTAAGTCTTTGACCATCAATAGTGGTTGATTTTTCATATTGAAAGCTTCAGATGAAGGAATAATACAAGAATGTGGAGGAGTAAGCCAATGATCGCTAAAGATTCGGATACTGGACCCATCACCAACTCGCCAAACTAGCCCCTTTTCAATAACCTTACGCCTTTCCAATATGCTACACTACCCCCCACGAAAGTACTGTTCTGATCTCTGCATTCATTATAGAACTGTATCGAAAATATTTACCTTTGACGAGTCTAAATAGGAGTAATTATGGTTGAAATACAACTTTCCAACATTGTTTTGCTAGTAGCGCCAAATTTTGAGCCCTTAGGTCCTTAAAACCTAGTCTACCTTCCAGTTTCGATCTTGTCATACTATCCCAACTAACTCATGCCATTTTTTGCTCTGTACCTTTTTTACTCCACCAAAATTGAGAGAGTATATTGTGAATCTCCCTAATTAAAGTGTTAGAAAGATGAAAACATGATAATGAATAAATTGGAATAGCCTCCCCAACAACTTTGATTAGAACATGCCTACCTGCAGAGGAGAGAAGTTTTTTTTTCATCCTTGAACTCGCTTCCACACCTTGTCCTTGATTTCTCCGAAGGTGGCCTTTTTTTATTTTTGTACTGTAGATTGAAGACCCAAATATTTATCCTGTGCACCAATATGAACAATTTCTAATTTCCGAGCCAGTAGTAATCAAGCAGCAGGAGTATTATTAATAAAAAATATAGTTGATTTATGCAAATTAACTTTTTAGTCATTGAACTCTTTGCATGACTGAAAAATACTAAAAATATTTTCATAATTATTTTCTGACACTTTGCAAAAAAAAATTGAGTCATATTAACTAGATGATCAACTCAAATTATTTTTTATTTAATAACTTTAACATGATTTTTAGAACTCATATTAACTAGACTGTAATTTTCTATTCTTTTGGTGAAATTGTTGAAGGTTTTTGAATAGTTAAACTTTTCAGAATGAGAAACTATTTGTTTAGGTTTACAAAGGAACTTTAATTTTAGGAAAAGAAAGGGCTTATTAATTGTCCATTCATGGATGTATGGATTTAAGGTTTTCTTTTTTAAGTTTATAAAAATAATACTGCACAGTCTGCACTTAATAATAATTATATCATGATTTTAATTTTGATATTAACGATAAAAAATATTTTACACAATTATTTATTTAGATTGATGTGTTTAAATGAAATTTTAAATTTTGAATATAAAATTAGTTATTTTATACTTAAGAAATTTTTTTTTTACATTGACATTACTTAAATTTTAAATTCTTATATCATTTTACCAAATATTGTTGACGGTAACCCAATTTGAGATTAATAGTAATAATAACAGTAATTAAGTATAAAGATAAACAAGGACAAGAATGGCGAATATCTTAAAAGCTTTATTTTTTAGCTAAGGAGTGATGATGAGATTAACAGTGTTTTAACTTTTAAAAAGGTTTTTATATGAAAAAAAGTTCTTTGATGTGGAATAACACATAATTTTAAGGGGTAAATATTGTTTTGGTCTCTAATGTTTAGGGTTCAAAATCAAATTTGTCCTTACATAATTTTCGATTTAAAATCGTGCTCAACATTTTATTTGATATTAAAATTTGGACGATTTTACCCTTCACTATATCACAAGAGAGAGAAGCAAGGTTGCTTCTTCGTTCTTCATTTCTGTGAAAATTAGTAAAACTAATTTTAGAAAAACTAAATAAAATGAAAGTTAATAAACAATCTTAGTTTATAACCTTAGAATTTTAATGGTTGAAAAATAGAAGAATTATATACCTCTAATTGACGGATGGTTATTAAACAGACCCACCTATAAATTGAGTTTTTCTTTAATTCATTTTAATCAAGTCATCCAAATAGAATAATATAATATTTTTTGAGTAGTTTTCTCCTGTATATGATAGAGAGAAGTGTGTTCTCCTTTTGTCAAGAGAGAGTGTTATTGTAGTCTCCTTGTGATAGAGAGAAGTTGTAATTCTCAAAAAAAGTTATTTAATTTTTTCCATATTTTATATAAATTTCTAATTTTTTATCTCTATATTTTGTTGTGTCATTATCTGGTACCTAACAGTGGTATCAGAGCCAAAGGTTGCTGATTAATATTTTTTTCCTGCTGCGAGTTACCGTCTAAAAAAATGGCAGCAAAGTATGAAATTCCAAAATTTAGTGGAAGTAATTTTTTCATATGGAAGTTGAAGATAAAAGCCATTATGAGAAAAGACAATTGCGTGACAGCAATTGAAGGTAGACCCACTAGAATTACAGATAAAAAATGGAAGGAGATGGACAACAATGTTGTTGTAAACTTACACTTGGCACTAGCTGACTCAGTTTTATCAAGTATAGCAGAGAAAAAGACAGCAAAAGAAATTTGGGATGCTCTCACAAAATTATATGAAGTCAAGTCACTTCACAACCAGATATTCTTGAAGAGAAGACTTTATACTCTTCGAATGAGTGAGTCCACATCGACAACGGATCACATCAACAATCTAAATACGCTATTTTTCCAACTCTCATCGTTGGAATATACCATAGCAGAAAATGAACGTGCAGAGCTCTTACTTTAAAGTCTACCAGATTCATATGATCAACTTATCATTAACTTAACTAATAATTTTTGACTGATTATCTTTCTTTTGATGATATGGCTGCTGCGGTTCTTGAAGAAGAATCTAGGCACAAGAATAAGGAAGAAAGATTAGAGAGCTCAAAACAACAGAGGCTTTGTTGATGACAAGAGGAAGATCAATGGAGCGTGGTTCCAGTGGGAGTCAAAATAGACCAAAGTCACAAAGTAAGAAGCAGGTCAAATGCTACAATTGTGGTAAGAGAGGGCACTTCAAGAAAGATTGTTGGAATAAGAAGAGTATAGAGAAGGTTCCAGAAGGATCAAGTTCTCAAGGATGTGTTGCGAGCACCGCTGATGATGGAGAAATCTTGTATGGCAAAGCAACAATTGGTTCTAAAGGCAGCAAACAGCTCACTGATGTTTGGATTGTTGATTCAAGAGCAACATGGCACATGACTCCTCACTATGATTGGTTTTGTACATATGAACCTGTCTTGGAAGGATCTGTGTTTATGGGAAACGATCATACCTTAGAAATTGTTGGAATAGGTACTGTCAAAATAAAAATGTTTGATGGTTTTATTCGTTCACTTCAAGGGGTAAGACATGTGAAGGGCTTGAAGAAGAATTTGTTATCGATTGGACAACTGGATGAACTTAGTTGCAAGACCCATATTGAAAGTGGGATCTTGAAAGTTGTTAAAGGAGCTCTTATGGTAATAAAAGCAGAAAAGATTGCATCAAATATATACATGCCTGTGGGAGATACTTTGCAAGAGGCAGAGGCATCAGTTGGACCATTTTCACTGAGAGGATGGGATGTAGCCATTGACAATGGTGATGCCTTACATACAGCTTGCCATAGAAAGGAGTGATGAAAAATTAGAAGGAAGAAGTAGGAAAGCAGAGATTCAGAAGGAACGCAGTCATCCAATCCCAGAATCCAACTCGGAATACCACAGACAAGGTTTAGACTTTCCGGATTCTCATGAATGCCGCCATCAATTCTAGCTTATACCACGAAGATTCTGATTAAGGAATCTAAGAGATACTCATTCAATCTAATGTAGAACGGAGGTGGTTGTCAGGCATACATTCATGGATTGAGGAAGGTGATAAGTGTCTCGGATCATCACCTTCTTCATAGTGAAGCGCGAATGAACATCTTAGATAGGAACAAGCGTGTTTGAATGGAAAACAGAAATAATTGCATTAATTCATCGAGACACTGCAGAGCTCATCACCCCCAACAATGGAGTTTAGAGACTCATGCCGTCACAAAGTATAATTTTCAGATATAAAAATGTCATGAGATACAAAATAAGTCTCTAAAAGTTGTTTAAATACTAAACTAGTAACCTAGGTTTACAGAAAATGAGTAAACTAAGATGGATAGTGTAAAAATCCACTTTTGGGGCCCAATTGGTGTGTGCTGGGGCTGAGACTTAATCTTCTCACGTGCCTGGGCTGTTTCTGGAGTCGAACGCCAGGTTGTAACCTGTTTCTGGCATTGAACTCCAACTTGCAGCCTGTTTCTGGCGCTGAACACCAGACTGCAACATAGAACTGGCGTTGAACGCTGGTTTACGTCATCTATCTTTACGAAAAGTATAGACTATTATATATTGCTGGAAAGCCCTGATGTCTACTTTCCAACCCAATTGAGAGCGCGCCAATTGGACTTCTGTAGCTCCAAAAAATCTATTGCGAGTGCAGGGAGGTCAGAATCTAACAGCATCAGCAGTCCTTTTTCAGCCTGAATCAGATTTTTGCTCAGCTCCCTCAATTTCAGCCAGAAAATTTCTAAAATCACAGAAAAATACACAAACTCATAGTAAAGTTCAGAAATATGACTTTTGCCTAAAAACTAACTAAAACATATTAAAATCTATATGAAATTATCCCCAAAAAACGTATAAAATATCTGCTCATAAGCTTTTTAACAATTAGTACAAAGAGGTCACAATTTGACAACTTAAAGAACATTCCTATCACAAATCTTTGACAACAAATTCGTTACAAAAAACATTGATTGTAGTCAGAATCGCTATAAAAATCTAATAGTAAATTGCTCGAAAGTAAATATTTATCGTCAAATTTCAAGAGTTTGACGCTAATTATTGTCAGATAAATTTGACAGTAAGTGGTTTTAGGGAGACAAATATAGAAAGATGTTATCGAAAAAAATTTGACGATAACGTTGGCACCACTTTCATTTTTATGCCAACTATTACTGTCGGATTTTTCTGACACTAAATCCGACAACAATAAATCAGTGTAATTAATTTTAAAAATAAACCTAAAAGCAAACATTCGGATTTTTTTGCCAATGAATTCGACAGTAATAAACAGTAAATAATTTTTTGGATAATGCATATGCATAATATCATTATTATAATCTGTTATATCAAATTCAATATTTTGAGAATTAATATTTATATCAGAATTAACATAAACTAAATATTACTTTTAATTAAAACAATAAACAAAAATATGAAATAACAAATATAAAAAAAATAGCATCAAACAAACATGAGATAACAAACATATAAAGCCTAATATCAAACAAATGTAAAATAAACTCTAATGATTATGGATCGTGACAGTCATCCTTATCATCCTCCTGGTCAACCCCTTAGTCCTGCAGCGGTGGTGGTAGTCGGTACAGGTACCGGTGTTGGTGCGGGTACCAATATAACACCCTACCACACAAAATCTTACGTTATAGTCATAAATCAAAGGTGGTGAGGTATTACGACATCTAAAAGAAAAACTACATACGTATATATTGAAGAAATATTATTTAACTAGGAGCCTGTGAAAGACGGATAAATAGAAACGAAAACCGATATCACACTCAAAGTGTTAAAGATAGAAAGCATGGATTATATAACAAAGAGATATATACATACATAGGATTCATAATGAAATACATAACAAGTACTAATCTCGACCTACGAAGAAAAAGCCAGCTAGAAAATATATTACAGCCCAAAAGTATACCAAAATTCAATCCTGTTTTTCCAAAATAAATCCTCTAAGAAGGTTATACAAATACATATTCAAAAGTGAAGAATAGATATACTAAGTACAAAATACAATCCCAAAATAGTTTTTGCTTTTCATAGAGAATCTGGCACACTCAACGAGGTATATCACGTCTTGTATCTGAAAATTAACAAATTTCACAATGGGTGAGAACCCGAAGGTTCCCAGTAGGATAATAATTTCAAATAGAGACAATGTAAAACTACATGAACCCACTAGGCAATCCTAAACTCTAAACATACAAGGTTTAAACCTAGGATTTTACTAATCCAAACAAGGTAAATATGCTAAGTTCTCCGCTATACCAATGATCCATAACCTCGGTTCTCCACAACACATCTCAGCATTTCCAATTAATTTAATTCAATAATCAGTTTAATAGTAGCAAGCACAAGTAATAAGATGCAAACACAATCAAGAGCAAATAGTCAAATACAACATGTATAGCAATTAGCAGTTGAATAGATATATGCAAACCAAACAACTGCATATTATTCACATAGGCAAACCAAACACAATATGCACACTCAAACAACTGCATACAGATGCACATGATGCATGCCTATTCTACTGGTCATGAGCTCACATGTCAGTTACGTTACCAGACCCAATACATCTGGTAGCTAACCCGGATATCGTCTCTCTATCATACATATCCAGAAGGAACCAAAAGGGGACCCAACATTCCACCATATTATTGGAGTGCGATCTTACATTCCCAAAAGGAACAAAAAAGGGAATGCTTTTCTTCCACCATTTCACTAGGATCGCACTTTTTGGAAAAAGAGTGCTCGATCACCCTTTCATCCGAGAGAAACCCACAAGTAAGCGAGATTAACCACTATCCTTACCCGAGAACCATGAACAAGCGGAATTAGCCAACGTCCTTACTCGGGATAAAACTTAAATCAATACGCAAGTGGGATTTAACACCGTCCTTGCCATTTCAGTCATTCAGACCACAGTAAGTCATCATTAATGTCTTTAATCAATTTCATAACTCTTAGATTCATTAATCACAATAATTTGTTCAATTTATCAATTCCATTCTCTCGTGAGAGGGATAACACAACCATTTTTACTGCAAGCGGGATAAGACCACCATCTCCGCAATAATTTCATTCGGTTAACCAAGAGTTTATCTGGGAATTAATAAATTCATTTCATTATATCACTTTCCAGTGTATTCAAGGGTTAATTATCAGTTATTCAACTCCATACCGAAGTTAGAGGGGTTTATAACAAATTGAGAAGGCTAGAACAAACAAAATCAGCATTTCAAAAAATTTTGCACAGTCGTGCATGCGCATCCCTCGTGCATACGCTTAATTTCAATTTATTTCAATTCGGGTTGCACAACACATGTATGCATGCCTCGTTCGTACGCACAAACCCTAATTCATGCATAGATATTCGTGGTGCATACGCTCAGAATTCACCACGTTTTAATTCTGTTTAAATTTCATGGTGTGCATACGTGCAAGTTCATTTTCATGTGTACGCAGATTTTAATTCTATAAAAAATACTGCATAATTCAGTTTTCACCCCCAATTTCAAACATGAATAACTTTCGCTATAATTATCAAATTTTCTCCATTCTTGGACTGTTTTAAAAGTCTTTTTCACTAGTTTTAATTTAAGATAAGTTTTATCCAAATCAAAACTCTAAGCGCCAAGTTATGACCCATCGAAGTTGGTCAAATTTTGTTTTTACCCAAAATCTGCATAATGTTATTTTAACAAAATCCCCAATTTATTTCATTCCAAAACCACGATAATCCATTGCTAGGCACCATCAACACACCTATATCAATTCTCAATCACCTTCTAACCATTCAAGCCTAATCAACCAAATCCAATCCATCAAAAACCTAACTAACCCAATTCCAATATAATCATTCATTTTTCAACATTATCCCACTAATAATCAAACTAACAATTAATTCATACAACAAATTCTCATTATTCCAACAACCATTCACTCATGACAAATACACCACTTAGTATGATTTACCAAATAGGGGATACTTCACCCTATCATGACCTCCGGTCCAATTTCTATATCAATCACCACTATAGACGATCATACCACACCTAGTCAATTAGGCATACATACATACATACATACATTAGGGACAATTAATCACAACAATTAATTCCTTCAATCCTATCCAAGGGACAATTAACCTAGGTTTTCACACAATTTTACATAATGCCTACCTGAAACCAAAACCCGTACTTTGACGGCGATTTAAACCTCGAAAAATCCTCTCTCTGATCAATTCCAACTCCAACTGGTCCAAGCCCCACCAAAATCCTACCACTTTGATCCTAAACACAATCTTGCACCGATTCCACGCCAAGCAAATCTGCTCCGCACCAAATTCAAGCATAACTCTTAATTCATCTAATCACATCAATTTTCTCATAGTTCAAGTTTAGGTTTTTTGCATATAGTAGAAAAAATTAGGGAATTGAGATTTCTTACCTTGTCTCAGGTTATCTTGGGTTGAAACTCCATTAAAACTCAAGATTGAACCTCCCCTAAATATTTAAAATCGAAATTTTCCCAACACCTCCACCAAAAATGCAAAATTGAAGAGACATGGAAAATGGGGCAAGGGTTTCAAAGTTTCTTACCACAATATTTAGATAAAATTAAAGAGCACGACGAGGTGATCAGGTGGCCACAAACAGGTCTTTGATCAAAGCTGCGATTTGGAAGTTATGTGGATTTTAGTGTGATAGGTGAATAGTGTTTAGGGCTCCACTCTCTCTCTCTCTCTCTCTCTCTCTCTCTCTCTCTCTCTCTCTCTCTCTCTCTCTCTCTCTCTCTCTCTCTCTCTCTCAATGGCAAATGTGATGAATTTGCCAAGTGAAGAGGGTTAATGTGTGTGGGCTTGCGCCTAATATGGGTTTCTTTTGCGAAATTTGGTTCGTTGGCTTTATCTTGGGCCAAAATCTTTAAGATAAGGGATTTAATTTGTATCCTAAATATTTTTATTTCTTTCAATTATAGATTTTAAATTCTTAACCATTTTTTCCCATAATTAATTTATTATTTAACTGGATTTTACATTCTACCCACCTAAATAGAAGTTTTGTCCTCAAAACTTACTTACCTATAAACAGGTAAGGATAATCCTTCCTCATGTCAGACTCGAGCCCCCACGTGTGCTCTTCCACTCCGACTTGACTACAAGCCACTTTAACTAATGGAACTTCCTTTTCGCACAGTTGCTTGACACTAACGTCATCAATTCTGACCAGAGCTACTTGAAATGTCAAATTTTCTTTCATTTGAACCGATTCGGGCTCTAATATGTGAGTTACGTCGGAGGTGTACTTCTGAAGATACAAAATGTAAAATACATTATGCAAGTTCAAAAGATGTGGTGGTAAAATCATCTGATACGCCACTGGCCGAATCTTCTTCAAGATTTGGAATGGACCATGTAACGGGATTTCAACTTCTTTAATTTTATCGCTCTACCAACTCCCATAATCGGAGTAGCCTTCAAAAACACATGGTCACCCTCTTCAAACTCCAAAGGCTTCTGCCTCCGATTAGCATAGCTTTTCTAATGACTCTGAGCGGTAAAAATTCTAGCTTGGATCTTCTTAATCTGTTCTGTTGTCTTGGCCACCAATTCAAGCCCCAACAAACTTAATTCTCCGACTTCATACCAGCATAATGGAGATTGGTATTTTCCCCCATACAGAACCTTATATGGAGCCATTCCGATGCTCACATGTTAACTACTGTTGTACGCAAACTCCACTAAAGGCATATAAAGATCCCGACTTGCCAGTCGATCCAGCACACACGCTTTCAACATATCCTCTAGCATTTGAATTGTTCTCTCCGATTGGCCATCGGTTTGAGGATGGTACACCATGCTTAAGCACTATTTAGCTCCGAATTCTTTCTAAAAAGCTCTCCAAAACATTGAAGTGAATTGAGGATCTCTATCTGACACTATGGTCATAAGAATACCATGCAATCTTACAATCTCCTTAATGTACAACCTCGCCAATTTCTCCAAAGAATAGTTCATACAAATTGGCAAAAAATGAGTGGAATTTGTCATCTAATCAATAATTACCCACATCGCATCAAATCCTTCTCTAGTCCTTGGCAAGCCTAACATGAAATCCATGGCGATACCTTCCCACTTCTACTACGAAATCTCAAGAGGTTGCAATGTCCCAGATGGCTTTTAGTACTCAATCTTCACTTTCTGACATGTCAAATACTTGGATATGTGCACTACCACATCATTCTTCATTCCTGGTCACCAGAACATCGCTTTCAAGACATGATACATCTTTGTCGTTCCAGGATGAATTGAGAACCTACTCTTATGAGCCTCTGTCAACACTTCATGTCTCAGATCTCCCATATTTAGCATACAGATCCTCTCCTTGTACCTCCAAACTCTCTCTTTATCTTAGGTAACCTCTCCTTGCTTCCTCTGCCCAATAGCTTGCTGCATCTTCTGCAGCTCCTAATCATCCTGCTGAGCTTTTTGAATCTCAGCTTTGAAGTTGCTAGAGATATGCAGCTAGTTCAAACATACACTCCCAGCCACTTCTCTAACACCCAAGTTAAGATATGCAAACTTATTCAACAAATCCTCTTTCATAATCATCATCCAAGCATGCTTAGAGATTTTTTGCTCAACGCAACCGCCACCATATAGCTTTCCTCGGGTGATAATTCAGTTCGAAGTGACAATCTTTCAGCAACTCCATCCACCTCCTTTGATGCATATTAAGTTCTTTCTAATAAAAAAAGTACTTCAGACTCTTATAATCAGAGAAGACTTAGAATTTCACTCCATAGAGATAGTGTCTCCACACTGTCAACGCAAACACAATCGCAGCAAGTTCTAAGTCATGAGCCAGATAATTCACTTCGTGCGGCTTTAACTGTCGCAGCCTAAGCCTTTCAATGAAGCGCACAATAAATGTCAAATGGTTCATCGGGTTCAGATAACACAAGTACATGCATTGTAGTTAATCTCTTCTTCAGAGTTTGAAAACTTTTCTCACAGTTGGATGTCCATACAAAAGTGTATCTTTACGGGTCAACATAGTCATAGGCAATGCAATCTACGAAAAGCCCTTAGTAAACCTTCTATAGTAACCAACTAACCTCAAGAAAGTTTCTCACTTCCATCACAGACATAGGCCATCCCCATTCTGTCACTGCTTCAACTTTAGCAGGATTCATATCTATTCCCTCTCGACTCACCACATGCCGTAAGAATTTCACATCTTACTTCCAAAAGTCACACTTGGAAAGCTTTGCATAGAGCTTCTTCTCCTTCAAAATTTGCAAAACTATTTGCAAGTGCTCAGTGTGTTCCTCCGCATTCTTAGAATATATCAGGATGTCATCAATGAACACGACAACAAACTTGTCTAGAAAAGGTTGTAACACTCTGGTCATGTAATCCACAAATACAACAAGGGACTTTGTCATCCCAAAAGACATCACAGTGTACTCGTAATGACCATAACAAGTTTTGAAAGTTATCTTAGGAATGTCTTCCTCTCTTACCTCTATCTGATGATATCCGAACCTCAAATCGATCTTAAAGAAAATTTCGGATCCTTGCAACTAATCCATCAGGTCGTCAATTCTCGACAAAGGACAGTTATTCTTCACCATCACTTTATTCAGCTGCTGATAATCCACACACAGTCGAATACTATTATATTTCTTTTTCACCAACAAAACCGGACTTCCCACGGGAAAACACTTGGTTGGATGAAACTCTTATCCATGAGTCCCTCCATCTGAACCTTAAGCTTCGCCAACTCCAGTGGCGACATCCTGTATGGTGCAGTTGAGATCGGTCATACTCCTGGCACGAGTTTTATCACGAACTCTATCTCTCGAAGAGGGAAAAATCTAGGTATATCCTCAAAAAATACCTCAAAAAATCTACTCACTATTGAAATCTGACTTAAATTCTGTTCATCTCCTGACGAACTCGCAGTTAATAACACAAACCCCAGATATTCACTCCCACTATAATTCACCATCACCAAATTCAGATAATAACCCTGGGATACAAATAATCCTTCTAACCCTTCGAACATAAACTAAACCGCATGCTCAAAACAATCCAGTAATACATGGTGCTTTGACAACCAATCCAATCCCAAGATCGAGTCCAGTTAACGATAAGCATATCAGGTCATGAATCAGAGGTGGTGAGACATTACGACATCTAAAAGCAAAAGTACATACGTATATATTGAAGAAATATAATTTAACTAGGAGCTTGGTAAAGACAGATAAACAGAAATGAAAACCGATATCACACTTGAAGCGTTAAAGATAGAAAGCGTGGATTACAGAAACAAAGAAATATACATACATAGGGTTCATAATAAAATACATAACAAGTACTAGTCTCGACTTGCGAAGAAAAAGCCGGCTAAAAAGTATATTACAACCGAGAAGTATACCAAAATACAATCTTATTTCTCCAAAATAAAACTTCTAAACGGGGTTATACAAATACATATTGAAAAGTTGAGAATAGATCTACTAAGTACAAAATACAATATCAAAATAGTCTTCGCTTCCTATAGAAAATCCGGCACACTCAACGAAGTACATCACGTCCTGTATCTAAAAATTAACAAATTTCACAACAGGTGAGAACCCGAAGGTTCTCAGTAGGGTAATAATTTCAAGTAGAGACTATGTAAAACTACATGAACCCACTAAGAAATTCTAGACTCCAAACATACAAGGATCAAGCCTAGAATTTTAATAATCCAAAAAAGTAAATATTCATGTTTTTAGTACTATTTTGAATTATAATTATCTACTAATTATAGTTATATTGTTACTTATAGTTAAATTTTTATTTAGTTTGTCCTTTCTAATAAGATCAATCATTCATATTATAAAAATAATTGCAATAATAAATAGTCATGAGAATTACAATGACAAATTTTTTACAAAGTCAAACAAAAAAATAGAATTCATATTTTTAAAGTACTCTCAATACACTTTTATTTAATATTATTTTAAACTATAATTTTCTATTACTTATAATTTGAGTAAAGTATTTTTTTGTCCCCAATATTTGGGGTAAGCCCGAAAATTGTCCCTAACATTTAAATCGTCCTTTTTAAGTTCTTAATGTTTCAAAATAGACTCAATATTGTCCTGCCATTAGGGATCTATTAACAGAATTGACGGTGGGACAAAATTGTGACAATTTTGAAATATTAGGGACTTAAATAAGACAAAAATATTGGGAATAAAAATGATACATAGAAATAAATTTTAATTTTATTCTTCAATAATATCATTTTTTTACTATACACAGTTATTCAATTATTTTTTAATCACATCTAAGTAAATTACACTTAATTACATTATTTTTAGTCTAAATAAATATATTTTTTATAATTTTACTCTTAAAAATTTTATTCATTATAAAATATTTGTAAAATGAGTAATACATAAACTTATGGAGAAAAAAATGATACATATACAATAAAGTAATGTGATTCTAGTAATTTTATTTACAAATACTTTATGATGAGTAAAAATCTTTAAGAGTAAAATTATAAAAAATAAATTTATTGAGAATGAAAGTAATGCGATTAAGTTAATTTACTTAGATATGATTAAAAAATAATTGAATAACTATGTACCGTAAAAGATTGATATTATTGAAGGATAAAATTAAAATTTATTTCTATGTATCATTTTTTCTCCAATTCTTTCGTCCTATTTAAGTCCCTAACATTTCAAAATCGTCTCAATTTTATCCCGTCGTCAATTCTTTTAATAGATCAATAACGGCGGGACAACATTGAGTCAATTTTGAAAAGTTAGGGATTTAAATAGGACGATTTAAATGTTAGGAATAACTTTAGCACTTACCCCAAACGTTGATAACAAAAACAATATTTTACTCCTTATAATTTTATTATTACTTTTTTAGTTAATTTTTTATTTAATCACTACAACAATATAGATTATTTTTTAGGATTATATGTGTCAAAAAAAATTAAAATTCATCAAAAAAATAAATTTTGACACTATTTTAACTATGAAAATATGTTAATAAAAATTTTGTCACAAATAGTATTTTTAGCATATAAGTAATTGTAAAAAAAGCTTAAATCTTATTTTGATAAATATTGGCCGTCAAAAATAATTTGTTAGAAAAATTTGAGAATATATTTTTTGTAATACTTATTAACTGTAAAAAATACTATATATTTTGACACTTATTGACCATAAAAAATACTCAACAAAATTTTTTAATAAAGAATAAGATGAGATCTTGAAACTAAAGAATAACCTGAGATTTTGAAGATGAAGAATGAGTAGTATGATCCCAAACTCAGAGCAGTGTGATGTCAAAATTGACAAAGCTCAATGAAAAAGAGGAATAGTAGAGTAAGTTGAAAATAAATGAGTGTCAAAATTGAGAAGCAATTTTTTACAGTCAAATTATTCATCAAAAAAATAGGAAATTTGACATTTATAATATTTGTCAAAAATATATATTAATTTTTACATTTAACTATGGAGTTAAAAAAAGTGTTAAAATAACTCTCGTTTTCTGTAGTGAATTTATCCTTTCTTGTGAGATTAGTAATTTTTAAGATGAATTATTTCTTCTGCCTCTTTGGGAAGAAAAGAATAAAGAATAGGATTAGTAAAAAAGAAGTTTTCAACTAATAGTCAAACGTAAGAAGTGACACATAAGCTCAAACTTTTAGCTTCCATAAACGGTAAGAACATCTATGTTTTGGGATAAAAAGATAGCCAAACGAAAAATTTAAGCATTTAAGAACGTGATTTTAATAGTCAAAATGCTAAACCAAACACACTCTAACATGACATTTTGTTCACTTAGATACTAATTCTAAACTAGTTCATAGGGCATATTAGTTCAAAAAGTAGTTGAAGAAGGTATTAATGCCAGGCTTCAGCAGACTAACATGGCGTAGCTATGGCAAAACTAGGGATGGGAATAGGTCTCCATGGAGGAGGGGACCTCTCCCCCACCCCTATTCCTGTTCCTATTTATTAAAATGTACCTTATTTCCACCCCATTCCCACTACGGGTACCTGTTTATTTCTCCTCGTGGGGGAGATGGATACCCGTGGGTATCCATAGATAATTGAATATTATTAAGTTTTAGGTTTTTTTTAATTAACACAATTATAATAAAATCATATATAATTCAACTAAATATATCAAATCAAACATAATTCAAACACAAATTTAACATAATAACATACACATAAAATTTTGAACATATAAATTAAAAAAAATGAATTAAGAATTACTTACATAACTTATATATATATAAGGATATTTAAGTAGATTTTCTTTTGCAAAAATTTATTAGGTTCCGTGGGGTGGATACCTCAATCTCCGCTCCCATTTCCATTTATTTGTGGGGGCGGGTCCTTGTCCCCGTAAGTATTTTGCGGATCCTCGTTAGCCTCCCATCATGGGTAATCCTGCGGATATCCGCAGGTGCGGGTTTCTTTGCCATCCCTAGGAAAAACGAGGTCTGGGCTGCTCTCATTGATTTGTCTTGCAAGCTCGTTTTTGGCCTTGGTAAGCAATATGCATATGTAGTAGTTGTAGTCCCAAATCTGCTGGCTAGTTGCACCCAGGACCTTCTCTGGCATGTTGAAAGTGGCATCTTCCTTGGTGTCTGATTCAACCGCAAAGTACATTCCCTTAGCATAAAACTCTGATCCTAATGGATTCACAAGCAGAACAACAATAAAAGCGTAGTTAATGATGCCATTGCGGATCGCAATCTCATTCTAAAAAAATGTTGGAGGTGGTAAGGATGCACCGTAGCACGCCTTCAGTAGCCATTCCTCCATGCTAATGATGGTAAAGTCGCCAAAAGCCACTTCGAACTATGATTTTGCATTAACAGCTGGGAAGAAAGATGCAAAGCAGGAAACAAGATTAGGCAGTGTCTAGTTGCGTTACTTAGAGACAAAAAGATTGAAAAATGCAACATAATTTAAGAAATACTCACTCCAAGACAACGCAGCTTGGCGTCCATTGGAAGTGGGGACAATTTGATTCGTCCTTGGTGGTGAGGAATCCTGATCACCGAATTCATCCCCTATCTCCCCCAACGCCTTTCTCTCAAATTAAAATGACCAAAGCCTTACTGTGTAAGCTTCTACTGCAATTGCCAGGCAGTTAAATCCCTAATATTCAGCATCTAGGTAGTCGACAACCTATCTAGACGCGTCTTAGAAGGAGGTAGTGTTCCTTCCCTTGGAGACAATGAAGAACCTATATTGCATGAAAAATGGCTCCATTGTGGTTAGAGTATTGTGGTGGCTGTGACTGGGATCAAGAACGGAGTGAGTATGAAGATGGGAGTGTCGGAGGTTTTGAATCTCCTTGATGTATGAGAAGAGTTTGGGTTGAGTAGTACTAATATACCCTATTGAAATCATTTTCCTTGGAGAGCATAGCTACCTCCAAATGAATTTGGTGAGAACGCAGTGGTAGGTAATAGGTATTAGGATTTTGAGTGTACTAGGCTAGTCTTGTAACATCCTACCACACAAAGCTTTACGCTTAAGTCATAAAATAGAGGTGGTGTGGTATTACGACCTCTAAAATAATATATATTATTTTAGAGGTCGTAAAATCAAAAGCGCAACACTCAAGATTAAAAGATTGCTTGTGTACAAAGAAAGCTAGAGTTCGTAAACATATATATACAAAACATAAGATTAGAAGGTCAAGGTACAACATAACAAGCTCCTAACTCAGGCTGCGAAACTAAGGCTGGCCGGAGAATAATTACATACATATATATTTAACCCAAAACCCAAAATACATATATAATAAATCTTGGTTCTCTGTAAACCTCTTGAAGGTGCAAAATAACACAAGTTATCAGGAAAGTTCTATACATATGGTCATACAAAAACTATACATCAAAATAAAGCCTCGAAATTCACTTCGTTGCATAACTCAATGCGCCTAGCGAGGTGCCTCTCGACTTGCATCTGAAAAACACAAATATCGTATGGGATGAGAACCGAGGGTTCTCAGCATGGTAAAGGTGCCACGTACATAAGATATAAGGTCCTGAAAATGCCAGAGGCAATCCTAGAACGCCGACACTCAGATTATAAAACATAGAGAACTAAAATAGAAACCATGAATCAAGGTGGTTCTCTAAGGCTTTCTAAATTTAACCAATTCCTTAAATCTGACTAAAACTTAACAAGAACCCTAATTCTCTCCGCATTTCCTCCGTTCTTCCATCTCCAGTGAAATTACAAAGACAAACAAACGGACAATGGCAAACACATGTAGAATACAAGTAATACAAATAGCAAACATAACAAATAGCATATTATAATCACTTAGGCAATCCCAATTAATGCACAAGCAAGCAATCCAAACAATATGCATATGATGCATGCCTGTCCTATGGTTGATGAGTCTCATCTGTCAATTGTCAAGCGAACCCAACAAGCCCAGCTGTTAAACCTTGGACCATCCCCCGATGCGCATCCCCAAGAGTCTATGCATAGCTTTTTCTCATATATATAAAATTGCTCAATGGGGGGTTAACCTTCCCGAGAATTTATAAGTGCCCGGTCACCTCTTACGTCGTAGGGTCAATAGAGTATCGAGTCTCAACTTGGAACACGTGGTGGCAAGCCACGGTACTTTACCTAAAAAAAATTATATCTCAGATAATCATTTCATATTCATTCATAAACATTTGATAACCATTCATTATGGCCATAACATCACTTGTACATCATATAATTGCATTTTTACACATAACGCATCATAACGCGGAGCAAGTGGGGTAAAACCACAACCCTTAGGTCTACCTGGGGAGCCTCTATACTAACTAGGAGCAAGTGGGGGCAAAACCACAACCCTTGCGTTTACCCAGGAGGTACGTTCTCATATGCCCAGGAGGAACAAAGGAGGGGATCCTAACCTCCCACCATCTCACTAGGGACGATTTTACAAAACCAGGAGGAACAAGGAAGGGGATCCTCACCTTCCACCATCTCTTGGGGTCGCACTTTCGAGAAAGAGTACTCAGATGTAACATTCATTCCTTTCTTTAGCCAGTTTCATAATTTAAGTCGTATATGTATATATACATATACATATACAGAGGCACCCTACCTCCTCATACCTAAATCATCACTTCTCAAACTTTCTTCATCTCCAAGTTACCATTTATTCCTAGCTTTATCTCATTACTAGGCTTACTAATAAGATCTAAGATCAAAAGAATAAAAATAGAGGTTTAGAGGTTTGAAATTATGATTTAAAACACAAAATCCACATTTGATAAATAGGGGCCACACGTACGCATGTACACTGGATAGAAATGATCCTTTGCGAATGAGGGGTACACGTACGCATACATTGCAGTTTGATCAGAAATGGCTAAGTCTGCAGAATTTTAGTTTTACATACCGAACTTCAAACGCATTACTTTCTTGTTTTATAATATTTTTCATCCGTTCTTCGAACGGCATAAATTTTATAGACCCAATTTTCATATAAAATAGATTTCAAATAATTTGAGGATCCGGAATCCGAGTTATGGCTCACCAAAGTTCAGCCCAAAATCCATTTCACATAAAAACCTCAAACCTCAATTTTCATTAAAAACCAAACTCAAATCCAACCTAACTATACATATATTCAGCACAGTAACACACCATTTAAAATGCCAAAATCTCCACATCTTACCCTAATCAATTATACCCCTATATATACAATCTCATACACAAATTACTCAACTAACCAAAAAGATCATCATCATTCATCACATATACATGTTCATTTCTTAATACCTTGTCAATTATTACTAATTCATCATATAGCATTATATTCCATCACCAACATCAATTAGCAAGCTAATAATCAACTAATTTCAACAATTATTATCAAGGTACTAAACATTTAATGCATTTATACATTCACACCTAGCCTATGGTCATCTAGCCTAAGTTTTCACAAAATCTTACATATTAAATATGAGAAACCATAGGTTGGCCGATTTCCTCGTATAACCTAAAGGCAACCCACAAGGCAAAATTGAAAGCCTCAATCACCAAAATTCAGCAACTAGATCTCACTCCAAGCTTCCAATTAAACTTCCAACATATCCAATTGCTTCATATCACATATATACATACACCTAACACATTTATCACAAATACATACCCAAAATTCAATACCCTAAACACATAATAAATGAATTAGCTAGGGTTCTAGGATTCTCACCTTACACAAGCACCAAAGAAGGAAGATTGAACGTTCTTCTCAAGCTAATTTTAGCCTAAACACTGGAATTAAATAATTTTCAACATAATTGCTCATAATTTTGAAATTGGGAAGGAAGAAATTGGAACACAGAAGTGATTTTATTACCTAATTATTGACTTAGCTTTGTAGAGCTCAATGTTGTGGTCGCGTGGTCACAAACGGTCCAGCGATCGGAGCCTCGGATCAAAAGTTACGTGGCTTTAAATCAATACCAAGGGTTTGTGAACTCAAGGTGGTCTTCCCCCTTTCTTGTTGAGCTTTTAGTGTGAATGAGGATGAAGCAGAAAAAAGAAGCTGTGTTTGATTAATTGGCTTGGTTGAATGGGGCCTTGGGCCCATTTTGGGCTCGGTTCGGCCCGTTTGGTCCAGTTTTGGGCCAAATTCTTTGAAATTAGTGTCAAATTTCTTATTTTAATTATTCGCTAATTTTGTGGGGTTTACATCCTAGCCACCTAATTTAGAATTTTGCCCTCAAAATTCAGATTCAGTTACCTGAAAAGAGGTGTGGGTAGTCCTTTAGCATATCTGATTCGAGTTTCCAAGAGTATTCCCCAATTTCAGCTCCACTCTCAGCATCTTCTGTTAACAAAATCCCTCATTTGCGTAGCTGCTTAGCACTGTTATCATATTATCAATTCTAACTGAGGTTACCTGAAGCGTTAAGTCCTCTCTCAGTTGCACTAGTTCAGTTTCTATCACATGATTGGCATCAGAAGCATACTCTTGAGACTGTAAGACGTGAAATACATCGTACCGGTTCAAAAGATGTGGGGATAGAGTTACCCGATATGCCACTAGCCCAATTCTCTTCAGAATCTAAAATAATCTGTCCTTGCCATTAATTCAGGTCCTAAAACACTTTGGCTTCAAGCCATTAGTCTTGATTTACTCAACGATTCCAGCTTGTTGAAGTAACCTTCACAAATACAGGACTTCCTTCTTCAAACTTGAAAAGTTTTCTTTTCAAGTCAGCATAACTCTTCTTTCGACTTTTCGTAGTGAGAATCTTAACTCGAATTTGCGTAGCTTTTCTCTATATCCTTGGCTATCAATTCCAGGAACTAAATTGTTTGATGCTCTAGTTTCTGATCAATACAAAGGCGTTTAACGCACCGTGAAGCCACACTTTCTTTCTGATGTGTAGTCTCATCAATATCTCTAGTAAATAGTTTACTTCGATGGATGGAATGGACTTAGTCACTTAATCCACGATTACCTAATAGTATCACCTTCTATCCTAGACCTCGACAATCTATTACAAAATCAATAGCTACCCTTACTCACTTTCAGTGTAAAACCCTAAATGGTTGCAGCATCCTGGAATACTTCTAGCGATCACTCTTTTCTTTCTCATGTGTCAAACATGCAATCGCATGTATCGCCACTTCATTCTTCATTTCTGACCACTCAAAATATCTTCTTTGATTCGTGGTACGTTTTAGTAATTTCAGGGTAAATTTGAAAATCCTCTCTTGTGAGCTTGGACAATAGTTTTTCGTCTCAACTTTCGATTTCGACATAAAATTCTCCTTGGTATCTTTTTGATTCAACAAGCTTGAATATCCTTAGTAGCTCCTTATCACCATTATTGCGCTCCCTAAGTTCTCGACCTTACGATCTCTTGTAATTTGTAATTGGTTCAATCTGACACCTCCATCCACTTTCTCAACACCCAATTTAAGACCTTAACTTACTTAAAAGTTCTTTCTCTTTAGTCATCCAAGCAATACTCAGAGACTTCTTACTCAGGCGTCCGTCACCACTTTTCGATGTTGTATTCGCACGCATTCTGAACCCCTCTGATAATGCATCGCAATAATTCTGAGTAGCTAATTAAGTTCGGGTATCAAGAATACTAGCACTAATGTTAATCTTTCTCTTGAGATTCAAAAACTTTCTTCACATTCGAGTGTCCATACAAATGGTGCATTCTAGTGCGTTAACTTAATCATAGGCATTATAGTCGGTAAGAATTTAAAACTCCAAAAATCCTCTTGATGGCACACACACACTAACATATTTCATCTTTCGCATCTAAAAGTCTTGCTATAAAGAATCAACATCTCACTACTTACAGCTAGGATTCATACGCGACACTAATATAGGCACGAGTTGATTTTCAAAAAGACATTAAGCTCGAAAGACGAATGAACAATACGAACGGTGTTCGTGAGAAATCAGAAAGAAAGTCTTGTATATGGTCAAATAAAGTTGTACCAAAATAATAGAATGCACAAGAAGAGGGACCTAGGTGCATCTCAAGCAAAGAGTTCAAATCAAGGACCTTTGGTAGAAAGAATAGAGCGTATAGAGTCAAAAAAGTCTCAGCTGATTTTGAAGAACTCGGTTTAAGACTGAGAGCAACTCCACTCGCAGCAAATTTCCAAGATCTAAGGATTACGTGATCATAGTAGGACAAGCTCGGGCTCATCCTAGAAGAAACAAGATTCATGCGCCTAAGGAGTAAAACTGGAAAGATGATCAAGTCATTTAAGAAGAGCTCTAGATAGAGTTTCAATGCAGGTTTCAAAAGAAAAGAAAGATTAGGTTGAATCACAAAGATCCGTTGTCACACTCCTTCTTCACTAGCATAACCGGTGCTTCTCACAAGGAACCCATTAGTTGGACGATTCTCTCTTCCAATACTCCCTTCAACTCGATCCTAAGTTCTACCGATTATAATGGTGCCTTCGCTTGTGGTGTAATCGAAGTTAATCCGGCTTCCGGCACTAAGTCTATCACAAACTCACTTTCTCTCGGAGATAGGTTTTCTGGTATACCTTTAGTGATTTCCTCAGAAACTCTCTCATAATAGGGATTTGGCCTCATCTCCACTTGCCTCTTAAACAATTGTAGCTACAGGTTAAATCTGTTCCATTCCTCCTCCTTATAGTTTACTGTCACTGGGTTTCAAACAATAACTCCACATAGCTCTCAACACTTTCGATTCCTTAAGTATAATCCACCCTGCTTCCGCTGCATTACCCTGATTCTTAACCTTCAAGAGCTTAGCCACTCCTATAAGTTAATTAAATATCACTCTGTCTTAACAACTGATAGTCTTCGACTAACCATCTACTTGGACTTTATTATTATCAAAACTTGTCATGCATCATGAATAATTATCACATACTAATGTTATGCAGGGTAGTTAAAAATTCAACTACTAGTTCACAATTACATCGGATCTGAGAATCAGATTCAGCTACATCCCAGCCTTTCCTGTGTGGACAATCCCGAGATATATGCCCTGGCTTCCCGCACTGATAACATACACCTAGCCCCACCCTGCATGGTCTATGTGCATGATACTTTTTGCATCTCGAAAACTTCAAGTCTTCCAGTTGAGTACTAGTCTGCTCTTCTAAATCCTGTCCCCGACGGTTGTCGTTCCTTTGGTCATTGTTTTGGCGCTGAGAATGTGAAGTGACATAACGACCCTTTTTAAAACTTTGGCTCCTAGGTGTAATCTTCTTTCCATTTTTCTTTGTGAAAGATTCTCGACGATCACTCTTTGACACCTCGGTCCTCCTTGAGCTTTCTCCCGTTGCTGGTCCCGTGTTCACTTGCTCCGGATAACCCATTGGTACCACTATACTCGAAATATTATTTCCACCTTCATATTCATTACCACCTTCATTGCCAATTCTAGCTTGTGTTTCCATCCTATCCAATGCCTGGCTGGTCGCAACAGCAACAACGCCAATGGCAGCAGCAACAGCACTCGTCATCGCGGTCACGAAGTCAGACAAACTATCTATTAGTATGGTTACCTCGTTACCTCTCCGTCCTTGACCTCGATTACGCCCACGACTGTGTCCACGAGGCATCATTTGGTTCCTGTTCACACCAAACAAGTGATATCAAGGTGATTAGTCTCAATATCGCAAGTCTACTGATTCAAAGTCCCAAATGCATGCTCATGAAAATTCATGCCATATATATCAGTTAGATACCCTAATCAGCATCTATAGACACTCAGAGTATGCCCAGAACCATAGTCAGTCTATCCATCAAGCTCTACAGGAACGAACTGCTCTGATACCAGAATGTAACACCCTACCACACAAAGCTTTACGCTTAAGTCAGAAAACAGAGGTGGTGTGATATTATGACCTCTAAAATAAATAATATATATATATATATATATATATATATATATATATATATATACAATATTAGAAAAGATATATTATACAAGGAGCCTTGAAAAATAAGTAAAACAAAATCGTAAAATCAAAAGTGCAACACTCAAGATTAAGGATTGCTTGCGTACGAAAAAAACTAGAGTTCGTAAACATATATATACAAAACACAAGATTAGAGGGTCAAGGTACAAAATAACAAGCTCCTAACTCAGCCTGCAAAGCCAAGGCTAGCTAGAGAATATTTGCATACATATATATTTAACCCAAAATCCAAAATACATATATAACAAATCCTAGTTCTCCGTAAATTTCTAGAAGGTGCAAAATAATACAAGTTATCAGGAGAGTTCTATACATATGGTCATACATAAACTATACATCAAAGTAAAGCCCTGAAATTCACTTCACTACAGAACTCTAGATGCCTAGCGAGGTGCCTCTCGACGTGCATCTGAAAAACACAAATATCGTACGGGATGAGAACCAGAGGTTCTCAACATGGTAAAGGTGCCACGTACATAAGACATAAGGTTCTGGAAATGCCAGAGGCAATCCTAGAACACCGACACTCAGATTATAAAACTTGAAAAACTAAAACAGAAACCATAAATCATGGTGGTTCTCTAAGTCTTTCTAAACTTAACTGATTCCTTAAATCTAACTAGAATTTAACTAGAACTCTAATTCTCTCCGCCTTTCTTCCGTTCCTCTATCTCCGGTGAAATTACAAAGACAAGCAAATAGGCAATGGCAAACACAGGTAGAATACAAGTAATACAGATAGCAAATATAACAAATAGCATATTATTATCACTTAAGCAATTCCAATTAATGCACAAGCAAGCAATTCAAACAATCTGCATATGATGCATGCCTGTCCTATAGCTGATGAGTCTCTTTTGTCGGATATCAAGTCAACCCGACAAATCCGACTGCTAAACCTTGGACTGTCCCCTGATGTGCATCCCTAAGAGTCTATGCATAGCTTTTTCTCATATATATAAAATTGCTCAACGGGGGTTAACCTTCCCGGGAATTTATAAGTGCCTGGTCACCTCTTATATCGTAGGGTCAACAGAGTATCGAGTCTCAACCTAGAACACATGGTGGCAAGCCACGGTACTTTACCTAGGAAAACTCGTATCTCATATAATCATTTCATATTCATTCATAAACATTTGATAATCATTCATTATGGCCATAACATTACTTGTACATCATATTATTGCATTTTTACACATAACTCATCATAACCAGGAGCAAGTGGGACGAAACCACAACCCTTGCATCTACCCAGGAAGCTTTTATACTAATCAACCTGGAGCAAGTGGGACGAAACCACAACCCTTGCGTCTACCCAGGAGGTATGTTATCATAGCCCGGGAGGAATAAAGAAGTGGATCCTAACCTCCCACTATCTCGCTGGGAGCAACTTTACAATTCCAAGAGGAACAAAGAAGGGGATCCTTACATTCCACCATCTCCTGGGATCAAACTTTTGAGAAAGAGTACTCAGATGTAACATTCATTCATTTCTTTAGCCAATTTCATAATTTAAGTAGTATATATATATATATATATATAGGCACCCTACTCCTCATACCTAAATCATCACTTCTCAAATTTTCTTCATCTCCAAGTTACCACCTATTCCTAGCTTCATCTCATTACTAGGCTTTCTAACAAGATCTAAAATCAAAGGAATGAAAATAGAGGTTTAGAGGTTTGAAATTAGGCTTTTAAACACAAAATCCACATTTGCTAAAATAGGGGCCACGCGTACGCGTGGGCTATGCGTACGCGTGGGAGTGTAGTTTAGCCTATCTCGCGTACGCATACACTGCACTTTGATAAAAAATGGCTAAGTCTGCAGAATTTCAGTTTTACATACCAAACTTCTGACGCGCATAACTTTCTTGTTTTAAAATATTTTTCATCTGTTCTTCAAACAGCGTAAATTTCACGAACCCAATTTTCATAGAAAACAGATTTGAAACAATTTGGGGGTCCGAAAACCGAGTTATGGCTCGCCAAAGTTCGGTCCAAAATCCATTTCACACAAAAACCTCAAACCTCAATTTTCATTAAAAACCAAACTCAAATCCAACCTAACTAGACATATATTCAGCATAGTAACACACGTTTAAAATGCCAAAATCTCCACATCCTACCTCAATCAATTATACCCCTATATATACAATCTCATACACAAATTACTCAACTAACTAACAAGATCATTATCATTCATCACATATACATGTTCATTTCTTAATACCTTTTCAATTATCACTAATTCATCATATAGCATTATATTCCATCACCAACATCAATTATCAAGCTAATAATCAACCGATTTCAACAATTATTATCAAGGTACTAAACATTTAATGCATTCATACATTCACACCTATCCTATAGTTATCTAACCTAAGTTTTCACAAAATCTTACATATTAAATACAAGAAAATAAAACCGTACCTTAGTCCATTTCCTCGTATAACCCAAAGGCAACCCACAAGGAAAAACTGAAAGCCTTAATCACCAAAATTCAGTAACTAGATCTCACTCCAAGCTTCCAATTAAACTTTCAACATATCCAATAGCCTCATATCACATTTATCACAAATACATACCCAAAATTCAATACCCAAAATATTTAATCAATGAATTAGTTAGGGTTCTAGGATTCTCACCTTACACAAGTACCAAAGAAGCAAGATTGAACGTTATCCTCAAGTTAATTTGAGTCTAAACACCGGAATTAAACAATTTTTAATATAATTACTCATAATTTTTGAAATTGGAAAGAAAGAAATTGGAACACAGAAGTGATTTTCTTACCTAATTATTGACTGAACTTTGTAGAGCTCAACGCTGCGGTGGCGTTGCCGCAAACGGTTTGACGATCGGAGCTCCGGATCATAAGTTACGTGAATTTGAATCATTGCCAAGGGTTTGTGATTAAGGGAAAAAAGAAAGCTATGTTTGATTAAGTGGCTGGATTGAATTGATTCTTGGGCCTATTTTCGGCTCGATTCTCGTTGTTCAGTTTAATTTTAGGTCAAATTTTTTAAAATTAGTATCAAAATTTTTGTTTTAATTAACTCTATCTTTTTTACTATAAAATTTACATTTCTAATTTTTTTATTAAAAATTAATTTATTAATTAATTATTCACTAATTTTGTGGGATTTACAAGTCTTCTTTATATTAGTTTGCTGTTGTGAGTAAGCAAGGCAAAGTCTTTCTAAAACAAAGAGAAAAAGTTATAGGTGCCTATTTGGGCTTCGGGGTTAATGGGTATTCTTTTTCGAAAGAGATTGGGATTTGCGTATTTGAAGGCATTGCATATGTAAGAAAATAATGGGGACTAAGATTGCTTTTGTATCGCATAAAGCTTACCATGGAGTGTAGTTAAATAAGGATGAAAATTCAACAAATGTGCATTAGAAAAATTAGCAAATTGTTGTAAAATAAAAGATATATATAAAATAAAGATGTATAAATAGAAGACTCTAGTATTAAAATAATTAGCTCAATAAT
Organism: Arachis hypogaea; assembly: GCF_003086295.3. Taxonomy (NCBI): domain Eukaryota; kingdom Viridiplantae; phylum Streptophyta; class Magnoliopsida; order Fabales; family Fabaceae; genus Arachis; species Arachis hypogaea. Next base: position 62,542,731 of record NC_092037.1, read on the forward strand.
AATTTATATATATATAATAATATTATATGTTGTAATGTGTATATATATACAAAGATAGAAAGAAGTATTAAAAATAAAGAGAGAGAGAATCGCATATGTTTATTGTTACTATCTCAATATAATAAAGATGATTAATATTGCTATTAATATAATATGTAAAGAGTAATAGAAAAGAGAATTTAGAATACTAATAAAATAAAAGAAGAGAAAGAATTGTAGAAGAAATATAAAGAGAAGAGTATTTGATTGCAACATAAAGAGAGAGTATTTGTTTATTATTGTGTGTGTTAACAACGGAGGTTAACCTCCTATTTATAAGCATATGGGAGGAATGTTTTCAACCCATATTAATTTCATTCTCTATTGGTAACATAAAAACTGAGTCACTTGCATGGGCATCCATATCCTTTGTGTTTATCACAACACTCCCCCTTGGATGACCATTCAGGATTATTGCCTCGTTAAAACCTTACTAAAGAAAAACTCAATGGGAAAAAAACTTTAGTGAAGGAAAAAGAGTACAATATCCTTTGTGACGGAGACCGCCTCATTAAAAACCTTGTCAAGAAAAACCCAATGGGAAAAAACCTGACCAAGGGAAAAAGAGTACAGTCTCTCCCTCATGCCGACATCATTTAATGTCTCGAAATCGGCGCATCCCAATCTCATGTACCAATCTTTCAAAGGAGGATTTTGGGAGCGACTTTGTAAATAAATCTGCCAGATTATCACTTGAGCGGATCTGTTAGATATCAATTGTCCCTTGATTTTGAAGATCATGAGTGAAGAAGAATTTGGGAGAAATATGCTTTGTTCTATCACCTTTGATGTAGCCGCCTTTAAGTTGAGCAATGCATGCTGTATTATCTTCAAACAGGACAGTTGGAGCTATCTTATGATCAATCAGTCCACATGATGACATAATATATTGAATCAGACTCCTCAGCCAAAAACACTCGCGACTAGCTTCATGAATCGCCAGTATTTCAGCATGATTAGAGAAGGTTGCTGCTATCGTTTGTTTCGTGGACCTCCATGATATAGCTGTACCACCATATGTGAACAGGTATCCTGTTTGAGATCTCCCTTTATGTGGATCAGACAGGTATCCGGCATCTGCATAGCCAACTAGTTGTGACTTGGATCCATAAGGATAAAACAATCCCATATCAACCGTTCCATGAAGATATCGAAAAATTTGTTTGATTCCACTCCAATGTCTTCTGGTTGGAGAGGAACTATACCTTGCTAGTAAATTCACCGTGAATGATATGTCAGGTCGCGTATTATTAGCAAGATACATTAGCGCTCCAATGGCACTAAGATATGGTACTTCAGGACCAAGGATATCTTCATTTTCTTCTTTAGGACGGAATTGATCATTTTTCACATCCAAAGATCTTACGATCATTGGTGTACTTAATGGATGTGACTTGTCCATATAAAATCTTTTCAAGATCCTTTCTGTGTATGTTGTTTGATGAATAAAGATCCCACCTTTTATATGCTCGATCTGCAGGCTGAGACAAAACTTAGTCTTTCCAAGATCTTTCATCTCAAACTCTTCTTTTAGAGTTTTTATAATTGTTGGAATCTCTTTAGGAGTCCCAATGATATTTAAATCATCAACGTACACAGTAATTATAATGAACCCAGATGTAGTTTTCTTTATGAAAACACATGGGCAGATATCATCATTCTTGAATTAGTTTTTGGTTAGATACTCAGTAAGACGATTATATCACATTCGTCCAGATTGCTTTAGACCATATAAAGATCTTTGCAATTTGACTGAGTATAACCCTTGCGAATATTCATTGGATGGTTTAGATATTTTTAGTCCTTCAGGGACTTTCATATAGATATCACGATCTAATGAGCCGTATAAATAGGTTGTTACCACATCCATTAAATGCATATGCAGTTCATGATATGCAGATAAACTGACCAAAAAACGCAATGTTATCGCATCCACTACAGGGGAATACGTTTCTTCATAATCTATACCGGGCCTTTGTGAAAAACCTTGTGCCACAAGTCGGGCTTTATAGCGCACAACTTCATTTTTCTCATTTCGTTTTCTCACAAATACCCACTTATATCCAACAGGTTTTACATCTTCTGGTGTACGGACTACAGGTCCAAAGACTTCACGTTTTGCAAGTGAGTCTAATTCAGCCTTCATGGCTGCTTCCCATTTTGGCCAATCATTTCTTTGTCGACATTCTTCAACTGATCTTGGCTCAAGATCCTTACTTTCATGCATGATATCTAATGCCACATTATATGAAAATATTTCATTGACAATTGTCTTATTTCGGTCTCATTTCTCTCCTGTAAAGACATAATTTATCGAGATCTCGTCATTTTCACAATTTTCAGGTACCTAAACGTCTTCTGGCGTTATATCAGAATTTTGGACAACTGCAGGTGTCTCTACTATGCCTTTTTCAACAGGAATATTATTTACCTCTTTTCTCTTTCGAGGATTTTTATCTTTGGAACCGACAGGCCTGCCACGCTTCTGGCGTGTATTTACTTCCGTGGCAATTTGTCCTACTGGGACATCAATTCGAATTGGGGCATTTTTCGCCCTGCCACGCTTCTGGCGTGAATTTGCTTCAGTGGCTATTTGTCCTACTGGGACATCAATTCGAATTGAGGCATTTTCCGCTGGTATATAAGATTTGGTTATCCTCTTTGTATCGGAAAATGCATCAGGCAATTCATTTGCTATTCTTTGCAAATGTATAATCTTTTGAACTTCCAGTTCACATTGCCCTGATCGAGGATCTAAATGCATCAATGATGATGCATTCTAGTTAAGTTCCTTTTCAGGAGGCTTATTCTCTCCCCCTAATGTTGGAAATTTTGATTCATCAAAATGACAATCCGCAAACCGGGCTTTAAATACATCTCCAGTTTGTATCTCAAGATACCTCACTATAGAGGGAGAATCATATCCAACATATGTTCCTAATTTTCTTTGGGGTCCCATTTTGGTGCGATTAGGTGGTGCAATAGGAACATATATCGCACACCCAAATATTCTTATATGGGAGACATTTGGCTGCTGGCCAAAAGCTAATTGCATAGGAGAGAACCGATGGTAACTCGTTGGCCTCAAACGAATAAGTGCTGCGGCATGTAAAATAGCATGCCCCCAAACCGAGGTTGGGAGATTTGTTCTCATAAGCAAAGGTCTAGCAATCAATTGGAGGCGTTTAATAAGTGATTCTGCTAACCCATTTTGTGTGTGAACATAAGCCACTGGATGTTCAACACTTATTCCATTAGCCATACAATAAGCATCAAAAGCTTGGGAAGTAAATTCACCAGCATTATCAAGACGAATTGCTTTAATTGGATTTTCTGGAAATTGTGCTTTTAATCGAATAATTTGAGCCAGTAATCTCGCAAACGCCAGGTTGCGAGAAGATAATAAGCACACATGTGACCATCTCGAAGATGCGTCTATCAGGACCATAAAATATCTAAAAGATCCACATGGTGGATGAATAGGTCCACATATATCACCTTGAATCCTTTCTAGGAATTCAGGGGACTCAAATCCAATCTTTACTGGTGATGGCTTTAAAATTAACTTCCCTTGAGAACATGCAGCACAACAAAATTCACTAGCTTTAAGAATCTTCTGGTTCTTTAGTGAATGTCCATGAGAGTTTTCAATAATTCTTCTCATCATGGTTGTTCCCGGATGACCCAAACGGTCGTGCCAAGTTATGAATTTATTTGGGCTAGTAGACTTCTGGTTTACAATGGCATGTGATTCAATTGCACTAATCTTGGTATAATACAACCCAGATGAAAGTGAGGATAATTTTTCTAATATAACTTTTTATTTGAATCATGAGTTGTGATACATAAATACTCATGATTTCCCTCATTTCTAGTCTCAATATGATATCCATTTCGGCGAATATCTTTAAAGCTCAACAAGTTTCTTCGAGACTTGGTAGATAATAGTGCATTATTTATTATAAATTTTGTTCCTCCAGAAAACAAAATTATAACTCTTCCGGAGCCCTCAATCACATTGCCTGAGCCAATAATAGTATTAACATATTCTTCTTTTGGCACAAGATGGGTAAAATATATATCACTTTTGAGAATAGTGTGCGAACTTGCACTATCCGCAAGGCATACATCTTCATTACATATCCTTGTCATTCTCTTCAAAAACAAATAATAATAAAATGAGTAGTATGCACAGTTAAATTGAATACTTGATCAAAATTATTTTCCTAAGAAACACTGTACATAAAATAATGTCATATACTGAAATTTTATTTTAAAATTTGACACATTTAATAATTTCAAAATTCATAAACATTAATATTTCATTATTTATGTACATCACATTTGAAACTTAAATATATAGAAAATAAAGTTTAACAATAAGTTCTTTACATTATTTATTTACATATATACATCACAATCCTACATATTAAACTATTCCATCATTGATCAAATGACCAATATTTTCTTCAGGATCCTCAAAGAAATCGGATACATCATAATGAGTGGTGGAGTTCTCAGCATCATTTGAAACAAAATTTGTTTCCTTTCCTTTGTCGTTCTTTTTCAAAGATGCCTGGTAAAGATCAACTAGGTGCCTTGGGGTACGACAGGTACGTGACCAATGGCCCTTTTCACCACAGCGGAAACACTTCTCCTCGGTTGATTTATTATGCCCGATATTCCTTTCTTTATCCCACTTCTGGTGAGATCCTCTCTTTTGAACATAATTCTTTTTCCTTCCATAATTTTTCTTATTATTAAAACCTTGCCATTTACCTCTTCTGGGGTAATTTGCCACATTTACTTCAGGAAATGGGGCAGCGCCAGCTGGGCGTGCTTCATGATTTTTTAATAACAACTCATTGTTGCGTTCAGCAACAAGAAGACAAGAAATTAACTCAGAATATTTTTTAAACCCTTTCTATCGATACTACTGCTGCAGGAGCACATTCGAGGCATGGAAGGTTGAGAAAGTTTTCTCCAACATATCATGATCAGTTATTTTTTCCCCACACAATTTCATTCGTGAGGTGATTCGAAACATTGCAGAATTATATTCATTTATAGATTTAAAATCTTGTAAACGCAAATGCGTCTATTCATATCGGGCTTGAGGAAGTATCACCGTTTTCTGATGATTATACATTTCTTCAAGGTCTTTTCAAAGATTTGCAGGATCTTTTAATGTAAGATATTCATTTTTCAATCCTTCGTCAAGATGACGACGAAGGAAAATCATGGCTTTAACTTTATCCTTCTGGGATGCATTATTTTCAGCCTTAATGGTATCTCCAAGATCCATTGAATCAAGATGGATTTCAGCATCTAGTATCCATGATAAATAATTGTTTCCAGATATATCAAGAGCATTGAATTCAAGATGAGAGAGTTTTGACATAATGAAAATTTGTTACCTGAGTCTTTCTAGGAATTTGATCAAAGTCTCGTGCTGATAACGTGTTGTAAAATAAAAGATATATATAAAATAAAGATGTATAAATAGAAGACTCTAGTATTAAAATAATTAGCTCAATAATAATTTATATATATATATAATAATATTATATGTTGTAATGTGTATATATATACAAAGATAGAAAGAAGTATTAAAAATAAAGAGAGAGAGAATCGCATATGTTTATTGTTACTATCTCAATATAATAAAGATGATTAATATTGTTATTAATATAATATGTAAAGAGTAATAGAAAAGAGAATTTAGAATACTAATAAAATAAAAGAAGAGAACGAATTGTAGAAGAAATATAAAGAGAAGAGTATTTGATTGCAACATAAAGAAAGAGTATTTGTTTATTATTGTGTGTGTTAACAACGGAGGTTAACCTCTTATTTATAAGCATATGGGAGAAATGTTTTCAACCCATATTAATTTTATTCTCTATTGGTAACATAAAAATTGAGTCACTTGCATGGGCATCCATATCCTTTGTGTTTATCACAACACAAATTACACTATTAAATCAATTATTGAGACTCAAAACAACGCAATTACAACAATTTGAGATTTGCTTACATGCGTGGACAATTGCTTTTCTATTTAAACCGCTACGAGTTATAGCATTTTACTTTTTGTATATGTAATTTTAAATGAGTGGTAAATAGAAGATAGACTTGCTAACTGCAATTGTCAATTAAGAATAGTAGATTGTAGGCATGCTATTATTAGGAATAGTAGATAATGGATATATACCATTTAATTAATCGTTGCCGTTATTATTTTAATTTCTCATTTTTTATAAATACTTTAGAAGGAAAAAAAAGTAAAAAAAAAAAATCAAATAAACTGCAATAATAAATAGCTAGAAAAATATTTGTTTTTTTTGGGTAAAGTATACTTTTTGTCTCTAAAATTTGACAAAAATTTTAAAAATACCCCTAAATTTTATTTTGTTTTAATTTTGTCCCAAAAATTTTTTATTTGCATCAAATATATCTTCAATGACTAAATTTTTAAAAAATTTAAGACCAATCTAATAATAATGCATGAAAAGTATGCTTGATTTGCTTGTGTTGAAGGTTATTCTTATGAAATTATTATTGAATTGGTTTTAAATTTTTTGAAAAATTAGCCATCAGCGATATATTTGATGCAAATAAAAACTTTTATAACAAAATTAAAACAAAATAAAACTTATGGATATTTTTAAAATTTTTATCAAATTTTAGAGACAAAAAATATACTTTACCCTTATTTTTTTAATTGTATTTTTATCTTTTAATATTATTTTTTACTTCTAAGGTTATGAAAAAAATTGAAAATGCAACCAAAATTTGACTACTTTAAAATAAGTTTGGATTTGTAGAAGTGTTTGGACTTTTAATATTAAATTTTTGTATTGTTATTTTTTTAGAATTTAATGAAGGCACTAAGATGTAAAAATAAAAAAATTTGCCTTGATTTTTCTAATTATTTCCACAAAATTATATAAATAAAAAATAAACAAATATAAAGAATAGATATATATACACTAAAGACACTTAATAATCACAAAAGAACGTGTGATTAATATGTAAATATTTTAAAAACAGGTTACACTTTAATATTCGACTTGTATTTTTTATTTTTTAATAATTTTATTTGTGATTTACAATTTTTTTTGTGATTGAACAAGAAAACCAAACAAACAGAAAAGAAAAATAAAAAAAAAAACAAAATTCTAAAGGATTAAAAAGACGTAGAACAGTCTTATTGAATATTCAATTCAAACTCCTTCCAAGGCATTGAAAGCTCGATATGCGGAGAGTGTGATCTTATCGTCGTCTTTGTCATGGTATCTGCTACGGTGTTTGCATCTCTTAGGATCAAGCAAAAATCAACACGCCACTTCCAAGCCATGATATCGATGACTTTAAGTAACAAGGGATCTACACAACCTGCAGTGTCATGAGAATTGGTAACAAGATTGTAAGTCTCCAGCCAATCTGTTTCACAAACCACATCTCTTTGCCCTAAGTTCTAAGCTAATAGAAATCCTCTCCAAATAGTAAACAACTCTCCTTGAAGAATATTGCAGCTCTCAATTGTTCCCAAGCAGCCACCTTGCCAGTTTCCCTTCCAGCCCCTGCTAACGCAGGCAAAACCAATCCAATCACTAGAACCAAGATAACTAGCATCACAATTGATCTTAAAAGTACCTAATGAAGGGAGAACCCAAGAACAACTAATCATATAAGGAATAAAAACTCGTTGTAATTCAAAAACATTCCGAAGCTCTTTCTCCAAGGATAACGCCATACGAGCCACTTTAAAGGGTGTCCAAGGCTGCTAATGATTAAAAATCTCATTATTCCTGGCTCTCCAAATCCACCAAAAACTAGAAAAGAATTTAAAAGGATGCTCTTTGTTGTGGATCAAGAACCATTTCTTTAAATCTAGAGACTGACAGGAAATCTCCAGAGATTGCCAAACAAGCTCAACTTTTGGGTAATCCCGAATATAGTGAGAAAATGTTTCCTGGCAACTCAAGCAACTGGGGGAAACTATTTGAAAGAGTCAAGCCTCTCCTAAAACGAAAAATAAGTAGTGGGCAATGCCTCTCTAAGACAAAGCCAGGCCAAGAATTTGATCTTTTTTGGAACAGGCTGACGCCAAAGCCAAAACCAATTCCCTCTCTCATCCCATCCAAACACCTTCTTGCAGAGCTTAAGGTAGCCCTTGCGAGCATCATAAACCTTAGACATCTCCCCAGACTAAGTCCAGCCTACCACTGAACCCGGTTGCACTTCCGGATTGTAAGAGAGAATGTTGTCATGCAAAACTTAGTCAAGAGGAGAATAAACCTTCTCAAGCTGCCACTTTTCAGCCGACCAAAGATCTAAAATCCGAAGATTTGAATCAGAAATGTGAACATAATCCATCTCATTATAAAGCTTCCCCTCTTTCCTCCATTTAGAATACCAAAAATTCTGATCCAAATCTCCAATACACCATTCAAACCTATTCTTCAGAATATCCCAAGTATTATACATACTCCTCCAAACAATAGATCCTTTAGATGCCAAGTGGCTGAATTCATCACCCAAAAAACAATGATATTTATCTGTAAGCAGCTGAACCCAAAGCTTGTGAGGGTCATGAAAGATTTGCCAAACTAGCTTACCAAGAAGAGAAACATTAGCACAAAACGAATTTTTAATTCCCATACCACCAAACTTCTTAGGGGTGACCAATACCTTCCAACTAACAAGATTTAGCCCCTGACCATTGGCATGACCTTTCCAGAGAAAAGTCCTCATCATGGATGCTATAGAGTTTGTTATTCATTTGGAAAATAAAAAGACTTGTATGCAGTATGTAGGAATCGCAGCCACAACCGAATTTATCAAACAGAGCCCTCCCGTCCTGTTGAGTAAACGCCTTTTCCAACTGGCTATCCTTCTCCGGATTTTATCCAAAACCTCATTGAAAGATGCTCGGGTCACCCTAGCATGACTAAGAGTAATCCCAATATATGTTCCTCAGTTTTGGACAAATTTGATGGATGACACCCCAGTAAAGATTTCTTTTCTTGCTGTGGAAACATTACGGGAACATAACGCTTTAGATTTCTTCAAATTAATCTTCATCCCAAAAGCTTTACAGAAACTCTCCAATCCTACAATCACATTTTGGACTTGACTTTTCTCCGCTTTGCAGAAGAGAAACAAATCATTGGCAAACATGAGATGTGATATTCTCAGACCCCTTCTAGAGATAGCAACTGGCTTCCACCGGCCCATATCAACTTGATGGCTAATCAAGCAGGACAATCTCTCCATACACAACACAAAAAGATATGGTGACATAGGATCACCTTGCCAAAGACCCCGACAAGGATTAAAACTATCCAATCTGTCACCATTCCAGAGAATAGACAATGAGGATGAAGTGACACAGCTCATGATTAATTTGACTGTAGGGATAGGAAAACCAAATTTCACAAGTGTCTGATTCAGAAACCTCCAATCGACTCTGTCATATGCTTTCTCCAAGTCAATCTTAAACGCAATAATTCCTTTCTTCGACTTAGTCTTTTTCATGAAATGAAGAACTTCCTGTGCTATAATGATATTGTCTGGAGCTCCCCTTCTTGGGATAAATCCTCCTTGGAGAGGGCCAACAATATCTGAGAGATGTAGCCGGAGTCTGTTGACCAGAACTTTAGTGATGACCTTGTAGATCACATTACAGAGACTAATAGGTCTAAAATTCTTCATTAATACTGGCGACTCTACCTTGAGAATTAGAACCAGAAGAGTCTCCATCATCCTCGAATCAATAGTACCCCCTGAAAAAGCTTCCCTAACCATATTGCAAACATCAGACCCAATAATCTCCTAGCATTCCTTGAAGAAGTAAGCTTGAAATCCATCTGAACCCGGAGCCTTAAAGGAATTCATGCTAAAAACAGCTGCCTTAACTTCCTCCATAGTCACAGGTGCAGTAAGATTACAGCAGGCTTCCTCATTCAAAGAAGGAAGTGGAACTTCATCCAAATACCCTAAGTCAACATTCTCCAACTAACAGAATAAGATCTTGAAAAACGATTCAGCTTCCCGGCTAATAATTTTTGGGTCAGTCTCCCACACGCCCTCCTTGAGAAAAAGACCATGAATATTATTCCTCTTCCTTCATACAAGAGTCTGAACATGGAAGAAGCTGGTATTTCTGTCCCCAAATTTCACCCACTATTCTCTTGATTTTTGAAACCAAAGTAGTTCCTGTTGCACAAGAGTGTTATTATAATTCTCAATCAACTGTTGCTCCCTTTGACACATGTAAAAGTCTTCCCTCTCTTCCAAATACTTCTGAAGATAATTAATTTGTCACTCAAGTTTATATTTCCTAACAAAAATATTACCGAACACTTTAGAATTAAATTCAAGAGAATTCCTCTGTACCTCCGAGAGCTTGCTTTGCATCCCTCTAAAGCTAGACCACCAAGACTGTTTCATAATATCTCTGTAACTAGGATGAGTTGCCCACGCCGCCATAAAATGAAATGGTCTATTCCTTTTTTGCTGTGGAGGCCCTTTACAGCACACCAAGATAGGACAGTGATCTGACTGCATTCTATTCAAAATTTCTGCATAGGCCTCAGGAAAAAAAGATAGCCATCCGGTATTAATACAAACCCGATCAAGTTTTTTTGCCACCTCAATACTATTTTTCACCCTCTTGTACCAAGAAAAATATCTCCCTATAGTCTTCAAATAAAACAGAGCACTATCTCCTAGAAAACTGGCAAATTGATCCGCATGTCGACTCGAAAAATGGCAACCCTTAGCTTCATGAGAGAATAAGACTTCATTAAAATCACCGAGGACAATCCAAGGCCCTTGAAAAATCGTCAAATTAGTTACCAGACAATCCCAAAGCAGACTTCTGGTTTGATGTTGAGGGCTACCATAAATAGCACTACACCTTCAAACCACACTCTTAAACTGAACTTCGATCGTGACACACTAATCGCAAGTACCAACCAATTTGCAGCAAGTACCTTGCAGAGAAGAAAGGAACCATATACCACTCTTATATCCTACTACCTCTTCTATACCAATAGGATATTATCCAAATCTTTCCCAGAATAGTTTCAAATGTTGAAAAGGGACATGAGTCTCAACCACAATAAAAAAAAAGTGGGTTTAAATTTTCTAACAAGTTCTTTACAATTCACTCGAGCTAACTTATTGGAAGCACCCCAAATATTCCAAACTAAAATATTTAAACTATCCATAAAAAAATAAGAGAGTATTATAATTAGTGAAAATTAACTTGCACCACCAACCTCATTGGAATATTTAACTTCCTTTTGATTCGTTGATGAGACATGGTTCTCCCGAGACACATTTGCAATAGAAATCAGTGTTGCAGCCCCTCAGGACCGCCATGTGTCCCTTCCTTGTGGAACGTTGTTGCAACATCATCCTTCTGACCCTCATTAATAGGAATCAGCAGTGGCGGCGCCACTCCCATAGCTAGTGGAATCTCGGGTTGACCCCCAAGCACCAGCGCTTCCCCCGCCGCACCTCCAATATCGGCGAGGTTTGCAATGATGCCGGCCGCAAACGTTTCCTTATAGCTGGTCCTCGTGTCAACGGCGTCTGAAGGGAAGATGGTGCACACCGCAATACATCCCGCCCGACCTGCTCTCCATGCCCTCTGGATCGACGTGAAAACTGAAGATTTGGCCTTTTTTGACCGCCTGAACCTGTGTTAGAATGTTTTGTTACTTGGGCCTTTAATGTTGGTTTATGGCCCACCTTTGCTTTTCCTTTCCTTTGGACTTGCTCCCAGCCCACATTTTCCTCTCTACTTTCCTTCATGCAATTAGTGTTGGTCCCATGCATTAAACCACCCTTGGTTTCATGCAAAGAATCACAATCAGGCTTAGCATGCAAATTATTGCAACCATCCTCACCTACAATATCGGCCTCATCACCAACTTTCGTTTCGATTACTTTTTGAATTTGAGTTCTTGGATCCAATGAAGCATCACCCTTCTCCTTTCCTGCCCAGACTCATTCCTTTTATCTTCCATGGAAATCCTTTCTAAACATTGGGACTTGTCATGGCCATATCTTGTGCAAGCTTCATAAAGTAAAGTTAAACTTTCATACTCCACATTGTAAGCGACATCCCTCAACAATAATATTTTTTATCACCAGCAATCCCAGATTTACTTGAACACAGGCACAGACATATCTTGCCCTCTCTGCCAGTTTGGTAGCCAATCAACTTTTACCGGGACTCCTATCGCAGCTGCAATACGTAGCATTGCCTGCTCTTGATAGCACCAGATAGGGAGACCGAGACCCGGATCCAGACTAGCGTAGGTAGAATCGAAAGATTGTTCACTAGGACGGAAATCAACATCCCATGGTTTTACCGCAGCGTAGTGGCCCTCGATCAACCAAGGAACACCAAACATGACCTTCTCACGATCCTCAACGACATCAAATTTCACCAGAAAATACCCGAAACTCACATCTAACAAATTGAAACCTCTTTTGATACGCCATACTACCCTCAGTTTATGAGAAAGAGCTGTGTAACTATATTTCCGATCCAGGACCTTGATCACTAAGACTTCTCTGTAAAGTTCGGCCAAATATGTCTTCGCCTCTTTCGTAAAGCTTACACACGGTGGCTGAGAATTACACTGTTTGTCAACCACCGTCGCAATACCATCTCCTGATAAAGATCTGATGAGTGCAAAGGCCTTCGACTTTGCTGCACAAATAACCTTATCTCAAAAAGACACTTTAGAAACCTTCTAACAATCATCCCAAAAATGACCCTCCTTATTACCTGATGCACATCCACCCACACCCCCCTTATTTTTTTCGACAATTTTGCTATCATCCTCTCCGTGCTTCACCCTCAAACCCTCGCTCATATTCTCTGCTTCGCTCATTCCGTGTTTTTCTATATCTCATAGAATCATGACATTGTGATTTACAATCTGGTAATAAAAAAAAGTTAAAATGCTATCTACAATAATGATAAAATACATAGCCTTCCCTAAATCATTTACTGTTTGTAATTGATTAATTAAATAGCATACCTATCATTGACTATATTCAATTGATAGTTGACATTAGTATATATGTTCATTATTTACGTACCACTCATTTAGAATTATGTTTAAGAAAAATCAATGACTAATTATGGATGAAGATTAAATATGTATAAAATTTATCATAGGATTAAATTAAGCATATAGGATTATATAAAGATCATATTAATGAAACAATGAATATCTTACTTGTAAAGCATGGGCATAAAATCTCCAAATGATAATTGTGATGATTATTTTTTTGTGTTTCTGTATAGTTGAATTAGTCAAAACAATTGGTACCAAAATCTCACGAACAAATTCATAAAAAAACTGTGGAGAGCTACCACTCAAAAAGATGTGTGTTGATTAAACGACAACTATGATTATCGCCTCAAACAAAACTACAGTAATTGTCTCTGAAAAATCCAAATTAATATCATTTGCTATAATTTTTATTTGCATGTGATAACTAAAAGAGTGAATCAATCGACACGTTATCGCCGACTAATACACTAACATTTAAAGTTGGTGTGGTTTCACCGAAAAATAATTCTCTGTTCATGTTTACATATGATTTCACGTTGATATTGAATTTTTTATTAACAAAAAATTAAAATATGTTACTAAAATTAGACTTAAAGGAATGTTCATTCTCATTATTTTTTTTATAAATTTGATAATATTGTTTTGCGCTTCTATTTCGTTGTTCATCTACTGAATTTAATAATTTTAAACCAAATGAAATTTAGTTTACAAGTTTTCATGTTTTGTTATTTAATAAATAATGGGAAGAATTACTGTCTTTTAATCCTGTTTTAAAATAATGCAGTGATCTTTATTTGATGGGATTTAGTCTCGTAGATCTTATGCCGATGAAGCATTTCAATTATCTCACTTGCATCACACTTTAAATTTTGTCAAGTTGGTTATATTCCCGAATAAAAAAATATATGTTTTGCAATTATCTCAAGCTTTTTTAGGTTTTTATTTTGTACCAAGACACATAAAGCTCATTTCATTATAAACTTGGATCTTTTAAATTTTAAATTTTTATTTCAGAAGATAAAGTGTGATTTTTTACTTTTAAATGATTTTTTTTCATCTTTTTTTTTTTAATTTCACTTATAAAATAAATGATAAAAAAATCACACTTTATCCTCTAAAATAAAACTCAAAATTGAGAGGACCCAAATCCTTTGATTATAACTGCTTGAACACTTGAACTAACAAATAGAATCTAACGACAGCTGCTCCAACACGAAAAAGTGAAATATACTCCAATCTTTTTCTCTAATTTACAAATTCTCTAAAATAATATTTTTCATTTTAGATATGAGCTTTTTAATTTTGATATGGAAGAAGGGATTGTGTATAACAAAATTATAGGGGTTCAGAGTGTATCACCGAACTGTGATGGCTGGTAAACTGAAATCGGACGGACTGATTTGAGAAATTGAAATCGGACGGTCCGATTTTAGTAATAGGACGGTATGCTAATCGGTGGATCTGATTTGCATCATGCTACCACGTGGCGAGCATGCACCTGTCGTTGGCTCCGTTCCAAGAAAATCCCATTGCGAGTGTCTTTTTTTCCCAGTAGCTTTCACTTTCATTCTCATCTCTCTATCTTTGTTCCCCAAATCCACAACCTTATTCACTCTCACTATTGTTGGACTACCGGAAAAACTTAAAAAAAAATTGGAAAATAATGCCAAAAAAAAGAAAAATCAAAAAATAAATCAATCAGAACTTCATATTGTTAACTATTTTGAGCATCTTAGTTATGTAAGTTTATATTTTTTAATATTTTGATTTAGTAAATAAATAATAGTAGTGATAAAATTAAGATTTTTAATAGCAATATATATTATAATAGCACTAAGAACAGATTAATCATATATATATATATATATATATATATATATATAATATAATTACTGTTAGGTGTTAGAAATAAAAATTAAAGTAGAGTTAATTAGTTAGTGTTTACCCTTTATAAAGCCTCTGTACACTTGATTAGTTAATAATATGTATGTAGTGTTAGGTTTTTTATTTGATTTAGTTTTAGATTCATGATTATTATTAGTTAATATGTTATAAATGAAATGAATCAATGAATAAGATCTGTAGATAAATTTTATTATTATTATTATTATTATTATTATCCGTGAAGAATCATAATTAATTATTGTTATTAATATTATTATTATTATTATTATCATTATCATTATCGGTAGATAATCTTAATTATTATTATTATTATTGTTATTATTATTATTATTATTTATAGTTATGAATAATTGAGTTTAACATAATTTAGTATAATTTAGACAAAAAATTAGACAGATTTACTATATATGTTTATAATATATGTTTGATAGGCAACTATACAAGTAGTTAGTTATAATAATGGACATGTAAGAAAAATTATATTATTGTTAAAATAATTATATTACACTGCTACTTATAAAGGAAATATAATCTTGTAGGGTTCACGGATGTTGATATGTGATTACTTAAAACCGTCCGATTTGTACAATCAAATTGTTGAGAGTCACTTACGGGAGACAGGTTTTTATTATGTTTTTTAAATTGGGGTAATCTAGTGTCAATCAACAATGATTAATGCTCTGGTTAAGAGATAGCAGCCTGATACTCACACATTTTATTTTTCGGTTGGTGAGTGTGTGGTGACGTTGGAGGATGTGGCAATGATTCTCAATTTGCCGATAAATAGTCTTCCAGTTACAGGATCGACCATGGGTAATTTTGAGGCAATGGAAGTCGAGTGTTTGCACCAGTTTGGGGTTGCATCGAGAAAGACAGACTGTAGAGGAAGCTTTATAAAATTGACATGGTTTAGGGATTTGAAAGATCGCATAGTGTTGACTGATGATATTCACATTCAGATGTATGTAAAGTGTCACATAATGTTGTTGTTTGGGACTATTTTGTTTAGAGATAAGTCGGGTGCAGCGGTGCACTGAAAATTTCTGCCTTTGTTCCGTAACTTTGCGAGGATCATACAGTTTAGTTGGGGTTCGGTATGCCTCGCACACCTGTATAGATCATTGTGTAGGACAACTCGTGTCGACTGCAAGGAGATGGACGGTCCTTTGACACTTTTGCTTACTTATGCTTGGATCTGGTTATCATTTTTTGCGCCGATTCCCAACAACCCTCGATTGTTTCCGATTGCAAATAGGTAAAATGAATTAATGTATGAATTGACCGTTCGATTTGTGTTCCTTTCTCCCAGCAAGAAATCGAACGGTCCAATTTCATCCCCCACCAAACTCCAACGTTATGCCGTCACAACTGTGTAAATCACCCACGATCTCCATAAAGCAGCGTTACTCACAATTGGAAATCATATTAAAAAAAAGAGCCTTTAGATGCAAGGGTGAATTGATCATTCAAAGTCAACTGCTAAAAGACAAAAAATTACATACAATAAGACTTTTTTTTAAGTATGAAAATAGAAGTAGTGATATATCTTAATATTGTAATTTTTGATATTTTTTAAGACGGTGGAAAGTACACAAATTAAAGGGTTCAATTTTTGTATCTCAAATTTTTTAATTTTTTTAATACAAATCGAACAGTCCGATTTATGTACCTCTACAAATCATACGATCTAATTTTTGTACTTTTTACAAAATTGGACGGTATAATTTCTGTATCTTAATAAATTAAACGGTCCAATTTTTATACCTCTAACAAATCAGACGATCTAATCTTTATTTCTCTAATTAAATAATTTCACATTTAAAAATAACACCCTAATAACACTATGTCAAACATTGGAATATATTAATCTAAGTACCGGTTATCCCAAAAAAGAAGTTTAATGATTAGGCACAAAACTCAACACTATTATGGATTTACAAGAGAATTTTTCAGGTTTAGACATGGTCAAAGATGAAAAAATCATCAACTTGTCCACACGCAACTTCAAAAACATAAGGTTGAAAAAGGAGAAATATTTTAGGTTGAATTACTGTATTTATAATTTTATTAAATTTGTAATTAATTTATTATATTTTATTATAAATTTAATTTTTTTAATTAAATTTTATCATGATAAAATTATTTAAATTAATAAAATATTTTATTTTTAAAATAAATATCTCATTTACAAATACAAATAATCTCTTTAATTTAAAAATAAAATATTTTATTAATACAAATATTTTTTTTACAGCAAAAATCTAATTAAAAAATCTAAAATGATTTAAGAACTTAAAAAAATATAAAATTTAATTATAATTTAATAAAATTATAAAAATTAATAAAATAATTTAAGAATATTTCATATATGGTATTAGACGTAAGAGTATGGATTAAATTTTAACCACCGTGTACTGAGTCTTAACTCTTAATGCTACCAACTCTGAACATTTAGTTTCATTCACGTAAAAGATCATTTAGTTGCCTTATTTTTTAATAAAACATTTTTTTTTTGAATTGCAGTTTTTGTAAATGGAAAATTTTGCAAAGATCCTATGCTTGTGGTAGCTGAAGATTTCTTTAAACACGTTGATGCTGGAAACACGACGAATAAACTTGGTTCAAAAGTTACTCCAGTTAGCGTTAATGAATTATTCGGACTCAACACACTAGGCATATCCTTAGCTCGTATAGACTTTGCACCCAGAGGATTAAACCCTCCTCACATTCACCCGAGAGGCACAGAGATTGTTATTGTCATTGAAGGCACTCTTCATGTTGGATTTGTCACCTCTAACCAAAACAATGGACAGAACCGTCTTTTCACCAAAGTGCTAAACAAGGGTGACGTGTTTGTGTTTCCAATCGGGCTTCCTCACTTCCAATTGAATGTTGGTTATGGCAATGCTGTTGCTATTGCTGCTCTAAGCAGTCAAAATGCAGGAGTTATCACTATCGCCAATGCTGTTTTTGGATCTACTCCACCAATATCTGATGAAATTTTAGCCAAAGCCTTTCAAATAGACAAAAACACAATCGATTATCTTCAAAACCAATTCTGGTATGATAACAACTAGTTGGGAGAAAGAAGATGCAGATCTCAGTTTATACCATGATTAATTTATTACTTGCACCTCATGCAATTATTCATCCATACTAATAAATAAAATGCATGAAGGTTAATTTATATGTACCACGTTATTTGTTGTATTAGAATGGGGGTGTTAATAATATTGCTTGGTTTGATATAATATTGCGTGTTTTTGCCAACAAAAAACACTTATACTTTTAATTTATTTTTGTTTGATATTGTTAGTAATATTTTGGAGTATACAAAATTAAATTTTAAAGTATAAATACTATCCAAACATATATTAAATTAAAAAATAAAAATTCATACAATGTTAAAAATGAATATACAAAATTAGACAGACACATTCAAAATCCAATCCTGTCCATTTGTTCAAGTACCCAAATCGAATTGGATAATTACTTCTCATGATTGAATAAAGATGTATTGAATATCTGTGAGTATGGATTGTGTTATCATTCCTAATTCGAACTTTAACCTTTACCTAACTGAGTCCTGGTATCAACCCAAAGATTTCAAAGCTTAATCCCAAAAACTTTTTAAATGTTAGCTAAAAAACGAATAATTCATTACGCATACACACATAAAATTTGCTACCTCATTAAAGACATTGAGCGTCGAAATTCTCCTATGCTGGTGTCACCCACCGTTGGATCAGCCACATTTAACCGCCACACCTTCCTGGATTCTTCTATTTCGGTCACCTTCAACATATTCGTCTAGATAATTCTTAAGAAAATAAGTAGTGTTTGTTTTTTAGAGATTGAAATTGGGTCAAAGACTTAATATTATATTTGATAGTTAAAAATTGAAACTAAAATTTTTAGAGAAAAGTTGTAAACTGTCTCTGTTTTTTATAATTATTTTAAAAGATAATGAAATTCTCAACAAAAAATATCATTTTTTATTTTTGATCTTTATTTCTACGAGATTGATTAGTCCTGTTAATATTTTATTTATGTATTAACGGAATAAATCTACATGAAATGTTAAACTGTTGATTTATCAATTAAAAACCAATTAGGATTGATAAATTTTTTTATTGGGAGTTTTATTATCTTTTAAGAAAAATTATCAAAGTTGTTTATTTTTTTAATTATTTTTTAAATAAATTAGCTAAATTTATTATATAAAACTAAAAAATATTAGTGATTTTTAAATTGTTTTTACTTATAAAAATTAAATGGAAGATATATTAGTGATTAATGTGTCAATTAAATATGTTCTAAAGAGAGATCATTGACAGATGGATTACCCAGTCTCACGAAATTAAATATCAAGTACTAGAAATGATATTTTTTATCGGGGCCTCATAGTCCTTTGAAGAAATTATCATGGGCTGAGATGGAAATTCACTCAAATTTTAATCTCGGATACAAAATTTCAGTTTCTTTAGTACCGGCAGACAGTAAAAACATAAAGGACTAAAATTTCTAAGAACGGAGACTAGATAGAACTTCAACATTTTCTTTAATAACTACAGATTTTTTAATAAATATTCTTATTTCATCTTCATATTTATGTTGAATTAAATAGGATACTAAGATATAGCTCAATCCTATATATTTTACACCAAACACAATATAAAAACTTAATTTAATCTCAGTCTTCCAATTTCTGTCTCAACCTCAATTTCCATTCTAAATACAATTTTAGTGTTTGACACCAATGTTCTATATAAATCAAAAGAAAAAATAAAATTAAATATCACAAATGATAAATTTATTCATTAGATTTTTATATATGTATTTATAATATAAAAAGTATATATATAGTCAGTCAATCAATCAATCAATCAATAATAATAATAATAATAATAATAATAATAATAATAATAATAAAAAAAAAAAATTATTCTACAAAAAATTTAAAGTTAAAATTATTTGATATTTTTGTATTTAATGTAATAAAAAATATCCTATTTTAAAAATCATATTTGTATTAAAAGAAAATATTTTAATTTGTATTTTAAAACATCATTATTCACCTTACTTGTTTCTAACAAAAAGAATGTATTAATATGTTAGTGTCATCGTCCACATGCATAAAGTTAAGTTAATAATAATAAAGGTTGACATAAAGTAAAAATAAAATGGATAGCGGACTGTTATGTCAGATAGAGAAAAACGTTGAGAATTGATCTGTGTATTAATTTTCTTTGGAGATTAAAATGTCAATTTTTAAAATCTTTGAAGACTGATTTGAGTAATTACTCTACCGAAAAATAAAGAATAATGCTACCTATTCAAATCTTTTTGGCAACCTAATTCAACCAAGTTGGCCAAACTATAATAAAATCACTCTCAAAATGAAACGCGTATCACGCGCTCCAGTGCTCCATTAGCGCATAATTCAAAGAGTTTGAACTACGTGTACAAGCTTTTCTACACTTTATGTAACACACAAATTTTTGTTGAAAAGTACACAAATTTCAAAGCATAGCAAACAAATTTTTTAAGTATAGCACATGAAAATTAGAATATAACACAAACTTATCGATATAACACACAAATTTTTTTACATAATACACAAATTTTTTAATCATAATACACAAATTTTTGAAGCACAATATACAAATTTTGCTCCATCAAAATTTATGTGTATATTCTTTTATTGAGTATTACACCATACCACATCACATGTGTAAATCAAATAAAGTGAAATAACACACACCCCTTCATTTTCGTAGCACACAAGTAATTGAAGCAGCTTGATAGCTCATACTAATTTGACAGATATCATTAAATAAATTCTGGTTTATCATAACACGCAAATATTTAAGTACAGCACACATTTTTGTTTAGCATAGCATACATCATACAATAACATTAATTTTTTAAACAACTCAATCAAAAAAATTAAGATCATCATAAATAACCAAAATCAAGAAAAAAAAACAAAAATACATACAATAGCATATAAATATCGAATATAGAAAAACAACACAAGTAATCAAAACTTATAGCCTGGTAATTCGCACAAATTTGTAAAAAATTATTAAACAAATTCTAGTTTATTACAGCACACAAATATTTAAGCATAACATACATTTTTGTTCAACAAAGCACACAAGTTCACACATATAGCACACAAATATTGATTATAAAAAAACAATATAAAAGGTATTCATACTTTTTAAATTTCACTCAGTAAAAAAGATACATCTAATTCACAAAGAAAAAGAAATTAAACAACAACAATAACAAAAAGACAAGACGAAGAAGCAGAAGAAGAAGAAGAACAACAACAAGACGTTAAAGAAGGAGGAGGAGGAGGAGGAGCGTGACTGAAATTTAAATTTTAATAACTTGGTTAACTTGGTTAATGAATGAAACTCCACTAGGGAGATAATGGAGAATTTTGATAATTTGTACAATAGGCTGATTATTTAGCCCAACAAAAATAAATAGTGAAGATCACACTACAGATTATCATAAATTCAAAAATTCTCATTCAGTTATTTCACATCAAATTTTAAATCCCCCAATTTCAAATTTCAAATTTTAACAATGTGACCCCCTACAGCCCCAGTGCCATGACCTCCTCTAGCAGCCCCAACAACACCATGAATCCCTTACCCCCAATTAAAATAACTTGATTACATATAAAACTGATCACCTCCCAAAATGTTTAGTTTTTATGCTTCAACCAAATCTAATAAAATAATCATCCAAATGCTCATTAAAACAACTATTTGCATATCTACTACATTGAATATTTAGATTATTTTAATTGTACTTACATAAATAACAATCTGCATTAGGCATAAAAATAACCATCTATCGATTTACTATAATGAACATATGTATAAAAAAAAGACTTTCACTTTTTTATCTGATTGGTCTCTTGTGGGAGTTGTAAAGCACAATTGTCATTTGAAGGAATATAATCATCAAAGATTATTGACGATGGTGTAGCAAAATTTTCATCACCCATCGTGCTTGCGTGAGGAGAAGAGAGGGACTTCCTATTCTCAGATTTGCTACCACGGTGTGACAACGGGGTTCAGCGGTGAGATCCAGGGAGTGCAACGTTGAACGGTTGCCGGTTGCGCGGTGACCGGACATGGCCGTGGCGACGGGAAAGAAAGGAAGGGCAGAGGGATCCGATACGCCAACGGAGAGGGCTGGGGGCTGCACGGCCGGTGCGTAAGAAAGCTAGTGAATGACGCAACGTGCGCGAAGGTGGTGCTCGGACGTTCGCGGTGGGCAGGGTGGTGTCGGCTGGTGCTTTGGGCGGCGGATGGTGTTCCTAGCAGCGACGGCCTGGCGAGATGGGAAGAGAATAGGGGAGAAGAATGTCCGAAGCACTGATCTCACATATGGAGAGAGGGAGATACGTAATTGCTCCTGTTTGAAATCCTTATTTTTGTTTGAACTTAAAATGAAAAATTATTAAAAATTAATTAAATTAATTATTATCTGATTTTAATTTTTTTTATTTCTATTGTACACATTGCACACTAAATTCGTTATCTCTTTATATTTTTTCTAATAAAAACAATTGGCCACTTAGAATTTTTGAAAGTAATAAATTGGAGACTGATATATATATATATATATATATATATATATATGTATATATATATATATGTATCGGAGAGTAAAATTTAAGAATTGATTTGTATATTAATTTTTTTTGAAGACTAAAATATCTATATTTAAAATCTTTAGAGACTAATTAAAATAGGTACTCTTTGAAAAATAACTTAAATAAAAAAAGATATTTTGCTTTCAATTTCCCAGACATGCTCCTAATCTTGTAATCTTAGTTTATTATTGTGAAAACACTCAAAAGAGTGACTATTTTTTCTAGCCACTGGTATGATCATGGGGCGTGTATTTGATGTCTCCTTTAAATTTTGGCAAACCACGTTTTAAGGTTGGCTAAGGTTGAGGTTAAAAAATAAAATTAAAAATTATTTTATTTTATTTAATGTATTAAAATTTTGCATGCACACAGAAACTAGAAAAAACAAAGAGGAGGAAGAATAGAAACAAGAATATACTCATGAGGAATACACAATACCAAATAGGATTTTTCTGAAATTAAATTCATTAAATCAAATTCAATCAGCATTTTTGTGTTCTATGTTTTGGTTATTATGCCTGTCCCAGCCGTAGTTGCTATTATTCCTGTGGGAATATTATTCTTCACCACCGGTCTCATTGTTAATTTCATTCAGGTAACTCTTTTCTTTGATTCTTATTCCCCCTTAATTTTCTTTTCACAAAACAATAATAATAAAATTGTAAATTTTGATATTGTTTGATATATATATTTTTTTTCAATTTGTTATTGCTGGAAAAACAATAACGATGTAAAGGGAAAAAGAGACTTTTTTTGTGTGTGTGTTTCTTCTTTGGTACCAATAGATTAATCTAAATAATAGGGTTTTCAATTGGGAAGATCTTTTTGTTAATTATTCATCCACATTTCGTTGAGTTTAAAATAAAAGGGGAAAAATGTAACTATTCCATTTTTTTAATGTTGTTTGTGATAAAGGAGAAAACTAGACTGTTTATTTGATTTGATATTTTGTTGTCATATACACTTTTTCATTTTTAACGTATTCTTATGCCTGAAAATTTGGTATACTTTAATTGATTTTTAATTGTTGATAGAACAAATTATTATTATTATTATTATTTTAACTTAAGCTTATTAGTTTTGAAAATCTGAAAAAGAAACTGCTTGATTGTTTCTAGCCATTGCATAAATCATTGTGTAACGAAGAAAGTTAATAATAACTACTATTTTCAACTTTTCTTTTGATAAGAGAGAATCACTTTTGGTTTAATGCAACTGATTAAATTGTGAAGCAAGATATGTCTTGGATTACTTTAATTAATTAATTATATAGCCTCTTGATTTTGTTTATTTGGCCTCAGACAATATGTTATTGCCTTGTACGACCAATATCCAAGAGTTTGTACAGAAGAATCAGTAGGGTAGCACTAGAATTGTTGTGGCTAGAACTTGTATGGCTATTTGATTGGTGGGCAGGAGTTAAGGTATTAAATCAACTTCCCTCTCCTCCGTTATGGTTTTTTTTTTGTATTATTATTTGCTAGTTCAAAGTTTTCTTTTACATTTTGCCAGGAGTATTTTGATTGTATGAGGTAAAATTGGATTTTTAAATTTTTATTCAAATATGTTACTTCACTTTTGTAAGCTTATAAGAAGTTAAGAACATTTGAACTTGATAGTCAACTATACATTTTTCTAAGAATGAGAGTTAGTAAGATTAGATTTAGATATATTGTGCATCTGTGACTTACAACGAACATCTTTTTTTACAAAATGTGTGAGATTCTAGTCCTTTATGTTATGATGTAAAATTGGACCATATATTTTCATTAGAAATTGCTTACTTAAGATATAAAACTGGTCTTATGGTTTTTCCTTCTACTAAAAAGATGCTAAATAGAAATTATGAACATTAGGTTTGATTAAAACCGAGTATTTCATAGGTTGAGGATGTTGTAGCACATGTTTAATTTATTATGTAAAATATCCAATTGTGCCGGTTTCTTTACATGATTATAGTAACAATAACGGTCAGAAATAAAAATTATGATCATTTGTTTAATTACAGTAGCCTATTTCTATACTGTCAATGCCATTATGGATTTGAAATTGTTGCAAAAAATGTTGGGTTCCTATTAATGTAGGTATTTCAGAAAAAGACATTACATATTCTTTTGTCTATATATAAAAAATACTCTAATGTCATATACTACTACTATAGAATAGTGATCCATGTAGTTAGAGAAAGTGAAGATGAATTATTTTATTTTTCACTATTTTTATTATTTTGTAGTTACTTTTTTGTTTCACTTTAGACAGATTTTATTCTCCTTTATCCTACTTTGTCTAGTCAATAACAAAAGATTTGAAGGGGATAAAATAATTTGGTGAGAGACTAAATGTTTCTACTCTATTCTGCCAAATAATAGAGTACGGAGATTTTCATTGTTCTTTCTCTTTTTGATAGACTTGTTTTCACATATATGAAAATGTTGAGAGATTTTGCTTTATTATGTAATGTGACTTATCCTTGTTAAATAAAAACATTTTATGCTTAGTCTATTCTTGAAAGTGCTCCTTTTGTTGTTTGCTCCTTTTATTAGATAATTGTTTATGTTAGTTTTTATTCACTAAATCACCATAATACCTCTCTCTATTTTACTTTTCACATCCTTCAACAATGATAAAAATATGATGTTATCTTATATTGAACATCATGAATTTCGCTACAGTTTAAAATTTCCTATTTTGCATTTAGCATGATCAATTTTTTTATTTGGAACTTTCTTATTTCAGCTCCAAATATTCACAGATCAAGAAATCATAAACAAGATGGGTAAGTTTCTTGTACCATGCATTTGGTGCGTAATCCATTTCAACTTTTCTTCCTCGTTCTTCTTCTAGTGTGCATGGTTGAGTTTGTTTTAGAAAGTAAAAGAAGGTTGTTTTGAAGGGCCAAAATTTCCTCGAGTAAAATCTCATCCTCTGTTTTTGTCCTGATTTTCAAGGTAAAGAGCATGCACTTGTCATATGCAATCACAGAAGTGATATTGATTGGCTTGTTGGATGGATATTAGCTCAGGTATTTTTCTTATTTAGTATGACTTTTTTGGATTTTTCACATTTTCAATGCAAGCGTTGCAAGCACATTAACATGTTCACATGTTTAAGCATGACTTGCTTAGGACAAAAAGAGGCACATCTAAACCCAATTTTTACATTTGTGATACTTTATAGTAAAATATCATATCCTTTATATATTTTATGACTGATACATTTTATTTGTGCTTGAACCACTATTTATTATTGAACATACAACAGCGTTCGGGATGCCTTGGCAGTGCCCTTGCTGTGATGAAGAAGTCATCAAAGTTTCTTCCGGTATGATCCATTTAGACTTGTGACGTTGAAATAATAATTAAAAAAAATAGGCAAGCTACTATAAGGATTGATAATTCATGAAATGATCTATTTTTACCTGGTCAGGTATCTTTTTTGAGTTAATATTCGAATTGGTTTGTAAAGTTACACTTGCATCTCAATTTAGTCCCCAAATTTTAATTTACTCAATTTGGTCCCTAACTTGGTATCCGTGACTCACATTAGTCCCTGTGGCTAATTTCTTCATAAAACTATTAACGACGTATTGAGATAGATTGACGGATGCCACAGTAGACTTCCTAACGGCTATCTGATGTAGCAAATAAATTTTTTTACTTCAATTTGCTCTTTAAGAAGTCTTTAAAACCCTTATGTGAAATTAGGGTTAATGTTTTAAAGGTTTCGAGGGAGAAAAGTGAGGTAAAAGAAATTTCAATTACCATATTATATACCTATTAGGAAGTTTAGTGTGTCAGTTTTAAGTTCATCTCAGTACATCATTAATTGTTCTGTGATGAAAATGAGGTTAGGACCAATGTGAGCCATGAATGCTAAGTTGGGGGACTAAATTGAGTTAATTGAAACTTTGGAAACCAGATTGAATGGTGAATATAACTTTAGAGACCAATATGAGTACTAACTCTATATTTTTGTTATCATGCATGAACTACATTTGCATAATGTCTAGCTTGATGTGACATAATGTCAAATCCCTATATGACCAATTAGTTTTAGAGTTCAACCCTTCATTCCCTCACTCATCCATTTAAAATCAAATTTCAACACAATTTGAAAATGGTAACTCATGTATGAGAATGTGCATGTAGATATTACAGTCATCCATTTACCATTATTTAACGACTTAACCTTTTGTGAGATATAATTCATTGTAGCACATGATCAAACATTTTATGAATGTTTTTCTTGTTGTCAATTGTTAGCGTTTTAGAATAATATCATGTTATGATTTTCCTTATTTGTTACCATGGTTAATCTACCGGAAAATTAAATATATGAAGGTGATTGGTTGGTCAATGTGGTTTGCTGAATATCTTTTTCTAGAGAGAAGTTGGGCGAAAGATGAAAACACATTGAAGGTATGAATTACTTAAAACATATGCTTTATGCTCACAAAATTAGATATTCTTGTTTTCAATGTTTTCTTGTTGTCTTTTTATGAATGTTGAGCTTGTTATATTGTAATTCAGTCAGGCATACAACAACTTCAGGATTATCCTCTTCCTTTTTGGTTGGCTCTCTTTGTGGAAGGAACAAGATTTACACAGGCCAAACTTTTAGCTGCTCAGGAATATGCAACCACAACTGGATTGCCTGTTCCTAGAAACGTTTTGATTCCAAGAACTAAGGTGAAATCATTTGTTTTCCCTTTTTCTTTTGCATCTTGTATTTTTTTCTTTTTCTTTTCATGATTTTTTAGGGGTTATTTTGTTCTAGTATATCACCATTTTTTAAACTTTTTGCCAAAATGTCTCCCTCTTCAAATTATTTACCGAGGTTCCATCGTTTTGCCAAGTTGCACCTTGTATTTTTTTTCGCACGTTGACTGGTAGGCGCCTAAGCAAAACACGCATTCTATGAAGGAAGCGCCAATTAGGCATTTTTGTGCTGGAGGTGCTTCCTTTTTTTCTTCGGATGTTATATTATAACACATTCAATATTGTTTTACAGGGATTTGTTTCAGCAGTGAGCAATATGCGTTCTTTTGTTCCTGCCATTTATGATGTAACTCTAGCCATTCCTAAGAATTCACCTCCTCCGACATTGCTAAGAATCTTCAAGGGAGAACCTTCAGTGGTAAGCCTATCAAAATCAAGATTTAGAAACAACTGCACCATTGACTTGATCCCTTCTTTTTCTGGCTTTTACTCAAATGAAAAAGCTTCTCTCATCCAATTATAAGTTAGGGAACTAAATCCTGATACTTTGTTTGAATTGCCAATAACTCAATAATATCGTTTGTATCTAATGCCCTGCTCAATTAAAATCCTAGTCTTGTTACCTTTTTAGGTGCATGTTCATATTAAACGACATTTGATGAATGAATTACCCAAGGATGATGAAGGTGTTGCTCAATGGTGTCGAGATGTATTTGTGGCTAAGGTGGGTTCAATTTGATTTCTTATAATTTCTATGTATATTATAAAGATTTTGTTAAACATACTTTGAAAAAGTTCCTTGTATTTCATGATTTTCTTATTCAATTAGGAGTAAATAGTTTATTTTTTCTAAAGTTTGTGCATACACACCCTTTGCAAAAGTTGTTTGGTATATTATTTTGCTTTGTGTCTATAAATTTTCATTTTATGACTTTTTTAATTATTTTATATTCTTTTTCCCTTTCATTTTTTTCTCCATTGCGCACACCAGGATGCGTTGTTAGACAAACATAAATATGAAGATAAATTTAGTGACAAAGAATCTCATGATGCTGGTAAACCAATCAAGTCTCTATTGGTGAGATACTCTCTCAATATGTATGACTTTCGCATTTTTTTATCTTCTTTTTTTTGTATCTCATTGTATGAAGTAAAATAATTTTAGAGCAAAACTACAATGCATGTTGAAAAGTATAAGTTGGCAGATTTTTCTTCAAAATTCTCAAAAGCAAAAAACTCAATTCTGCCCTATAAGTGTCTGTTTGTGATCCAATTTATTTTTCAAGCTCTTCCTAATTTTTCTTTCCCCTCCATGACTTGTATGTTCTCTAACAATGTTCTAAAAATTGAACTGGTCATTAAATCGGTAGAATTAAAGATTTAAAGGTTTAAAAGTTCAACGAGGTACAACCAGAGTTGAATTGAATAAAATAAAATAATATATTTGTATAAAATATATATTTTTCAAAAAAAATTGATTTTTTTGTAGTTTATTATTTTAAATTGGTTAACTGCTAAAATAAGTCAGTTTGACCAAATAACTGGTTTTTTGATTATTTTTTGGTTCGTTGCCGATCGATTTTTGTCTGAACCAAACCGATCTGGTAACTAATTCTCAATTTATCTGGTTGATATGGCCGGTTAGGTCCGCTTCTCCGAACTATGTTTTCTAATGAGTTTTTTTTTTTATTTTTACTAATCAAGTTTAACTTTTGGTGTAGGTTGTTATATCATGGTATATTTTGCTTTTTGTGGGATTTGTGAAGTTCGTTCTCTTTTTTCCACTACTAATGTCATGGAAAGGTCTCACAATTTCAATAGCTGCTTTGGGAGTTGTTACTATCCTAATGCAAATTTTAATTCGTTTCTCACAATCTGAGCATTCAACACCAGCAAAAGTTGTCCCTATAAAAACAAATAGAGGAGAACAGTTACAAGCAGAGACTAGGGGTAACAAACAAGACTAGATGAAGTTACTTGTTTGCTAAATTAATTCATTACACTGGAATTCTTTTGAGTACCATTTTGGTGAACTTTATTTGCATTTTCGTGTATTTAGATTCTTCGTTCCTTTTTATCTTTTGTGCTACCAAAATCCACCTAGGGTATGTATTCAATTCTTCTTTGTTGTATGATGTATGCATATGGATTACTTATTTTATTATTAATCGGGTTAAATATGTACAAACAATAGAGTGGAGTAGATAAATTATACACTTTGTATCACCTTTTTAATATCAGGTAGTTGTACATTTTCAAATCTTAAATATTATTAATTTTTACTAACACTACATGAATAACCATTTCTTGAACAGCTATAGTTGTAAAGATCTTGAATTTATATTAGTTGCTCAAAGATATATCTATTAGCAATACTTGTCCAATTTGAGACCCAAAATTCAAAAGTAATTTTGTAACACGCCCTCACAAACTCCTAGTCTCGAAATCTTCTTCTCTGTGACTCCATCAGATATATACTCTCAATCCCTTCCTTTAAAAAAAAAAAATTACACAAATATGTAGCTATGTATTACCATATCAGTGACTGTGTTTGACTCAAATCATTTACTATCTCACTGTAGCTTCTGTTTTGCACTATTTCCAATCATTCAAACAATTACTAGCCTTTATCTAAGTAGCAACACAGCACTACTAATGCAAAATGATGATACTATCTACAGGTCTTCTTAGTTGATGCAACCACAAAGCATTTCAATGCCTTGACAACTAGGTTGGAGAAGACAGCAAAAGAATTTGATTTCAATAACCATTCTGGAACAGATGAGGAAAAAGTTGAATTTTGAAATTTCGATTTCTCAATTAGAGTGAGAAGAAACAAATGCAGGAGAGGATGTTGATGGTAAACAATCGTCTGAAGAGTGATTGTATTTATTGTAGCATAATACTAATTAGTAATGAAGACATTTAAATGATGTAAATAGTTATATAAATATTACTTTTGCTTATTATATATGTAGACATTGTGAATGTTTTAGAATTTATGTGAATTAATTAATCTATTTAATCATTTTTATATTTTGTTGAATTTTAATTATATATGTAAATTACGCTTTAAGAATAGTATATGTGAAATTTAGTAAAAATTAATAATTTAGGAAATTGTTGTTAGTGATTAAAATCATAGCGACCAATTTAGCCATCACAAAGGTAGTCGCTATTAAGAACGAAAATAGGAGTTTTTTTTACCGTTAAAGACAAATTTAACATTTGAAAAATCGATTTCCAATTAGTGATTGATTTCGCGACTGAAACGTTGGACGTCATTTCGTGGCTAAAGAGTTGCTCGTCATTTTGCGACTTATTTTTTAAGTTACTAAAAAATCATTTGATATTAGTTTGGTAGCTTTGGTTGAAAATTGGTCAACAAAATCGGTCGCCAACAGTTAGTGGCTGAAATCGATCAATATTTTTAAATTTAGCGACTAAGGTTTTAACGATCACCTACATCTGTCGCTAAATTAGTCGTTATTCCAATAACCTTTTGTAGTGTTTGGAGCAATTTTGTGTTGTGGAGTAAAACATCCTATTATTAGCCTTTTTTCTAAATATTGGATCTTAATAGTCCCATGCATAATTAAATGAAGAATTATTCTCCACATACAAGCATTTTTCCCATACAAGTCATTTATATTCACGCGCTTCGTGTTATTACTGCACATTCTTCTTCTTCTTCTTGTTTTTGCGCGTTCTTCTTCTTCGTTATTTTTCTGTTTTGTTATCGTCGTCATCAACACCACCTCTTCCTCCTCCTCCTCTTCCTCCTTCTTTTTTTAGTGAAATTTCTTCTCCACCTTTTATTGTTTTGAATCTAATCAAGTTGCTGGGGTGTGGTTCAATTCAGAACAAAATGTAGCATTAGAGAAAATATTTTTCTATATTTGCAACAAATTTGGGTGTAACACGGAGATATTTGAGTGTATTTTTATTCTAATAAATTTTGCATAATTCAAAACTCTTCCTCCTCCTCTTCTTCCTTTTCATCTTCTATTGCTTTTTTTATCATCACCATCTTCTTTTTTTTCTTATTTATCTTTTCCTTTTTTATTTTACCTTCTTAAATTTCTTCTTATTTTACTCTCTTAACAATAATAAAAACAAAAAAATTAAACAAAGAAGAAAAAGAAACACGTAATGCTGTAAAATTACTTGGAAGAGGATGAACTTACATTCATTTAACTAAAAGAAAAAAAATAAGAAAAAAAAGAAAAAGAAAAAAATGCAGCATTAGAGGAAACATTTTTCTGTATTTGCGGCAAATTTGGATGTATTTTTATTCTGACAAGTTCTGTATAATTCAAAACTCTTCCTCTTCCTCCTCCTCATCTTCTACTGCTACTTCTTTTTTTTAATCATCATCATCATCACCATATTCTTTTTTTTCTTATTCATATTTTTTTTGTTTTACCTTTTCAAGTTTCTTCTTATTTTACTCTCTTAACAAGAATAAAAACAAAAAAATCAAACAAAGAAGAAGAAAAAACACATAATGCTTTAAAATTACTTGAAAGATGATGAACTTACATTCATTTAACTAAAAGAAAGAAAGAAATAAGGAAAAAAAGAAGAAGAAAAAAATGCAGCATTAGAGGAAACATTTTTCTGTATTTGCAACAAATTTGGATGTAGCACGAAGATATTTGGGTATATTTTTATTCTGATAAGTCTGCATAATTCAAAACTCTTTCCCTTCCTCCTTCTCATTTTTTACTGCTTCTTCTTCTTCATCTTCTTATTTCGTTTTCTTATAATTCTTCTTGAGAGAAAAAATCAAATAAAGAAGAAAAAATACATAATGTTACAAAATCAATAGAAAGAGGAGGAGGAAAAAAATGCAGCAACAATAACAACAATAAAAAGAACCACGATGAGGATGAAAACGCGAAAAAAAGAAGAAGAAAGAATGGAAGAAAAATGAGAAGGAATGCAAAGAAGAAGGAGAAGAAGAAGGAGGAGAAGGAGTAAGAGGATGAACGTAGAATACAAACGTTGAAAAAAAACTGTTTCTCATTTCGTGCTATTCAAAGTTGAGGAAGCGCGTGTTTACACGCTCTTTAAATTGAGAGTTATTTTTGTTAGGTTTGAACTGATTTATATAGATTTGTATGCCAAAAAACTTGTATGTATAGCAAGTGTCTTAAATGAAAAGTTGATATGTAAAAGAACTACCACTTTTCCTTTTAAGTGAAATAACTGAACTATTCTATAGCTTTTGATTGTTCAATGATTAGTTATTGTTATTAGTATGATTGTATTAATATGATTAGTTATTCCTTAATGATCATGTTCATGTTCTTTATAAACAATTGCTAGATTGTTCAAATTTGTTTTAATTGAAATAATATGCACCTTTAACTCCTATGAGGGGACCTGATGTGGTGCTCCAAACCTTAATGGAGTTTTAGAGTTCTATAATTAAAAACGAGTAAAAGTGTGTGTTTAAATTTTTAAAAGTTTTTAAGAGTGTGTGATTGAAGTATTATTTTGTTATTCAAATTTTATTTTTATGGGAATCAAATATACCTAAAAGGAAAGTAGAAATTAAAACGATAGTATTTTTGATTATCTGAAATCAAATTTATTTGAGAATAATTTTTTAAATTTTGAACTAAACATAAAAATATAATATTCCTAAGAATTATTTATAATTCTCCAACTACACACACTCTAAATATGGAAAAAGAGAAGTGTGCAAAAGTGTGTGTTTAGAGTTTTGTAATTTTATGTTTTTTTATGAAGATTTTTTATTTTATTATTTTAAGTTTTGATCTATTTTATTTTTAGATTGATATTAGACTATTATAAAATTATAACAAAAAAATAAAGAGTTAGAAATATTGAAAAGAAAATTATACCCTTTTATTGTTAATTTTAAAAGACTAAAATATTATTTAAGATTAAAGTTATTTAATTTGAATTAGAAATGTGCTTTAATTTGAAAAGAGTAGAATATACTTTTAGTTAATTTTCAAAAGACAAAGATGTCCTTTTAGAATTTAAGTTGTTTGATTGTTTTAAATATTAGAAATCTGGATTTTATTTTAAAAAGACAAAATTTTCTCATTTTGAAGATTAAATTTAAAATACTAAAATATTGATTTAACCATTAATTTAAAAGACCAAAATACCTTTTAATATTAATGTTGTTTTTAAAGGCATTAAAAATAAAAAATTGAATTTTTAAGTTATAAAAACTAAAGTATATCCTATATCGAATTAATTCGGAAATGACCAACATGTCCTTTTATTTTTATAATTAATGTTATTTAATGGAGTTAGAATATTAATATTTAAATTTAATTTTAAAAAACTAAAATACAAATTTTTAAGTAATTTTAAAATAATAAAAGTGCTCGTTATACAACTAAAGTTGTTTTTATCTAATTCGATCGAAGCAAGAGAATTCAATTTTGTTTTAATAAATTCAAATACACTATTTGGTATTAGTTTAAATAGTAAGTGCTTTTTTAGGACTATTAGGTAATGGTTATCAGTAGTTAAGAGAAGGGGGATTGAATCTTGGCCCTTTTTTATTTCTCGTGTGAACTTGTTTTTCTGTTGAGAGAATACAGGAGATATTTTGATTTTGTCTCTTAATTCAGTAGGAGATTCTTTTGTTTTGTCTCCTGTTGTGCAGAATCAAAAACAGAGATGAGAGTAGAGATTGACACACAGAGATATCTTGGTTCAACTATCTAGTGCAATGTAGCCTACATCCAGTCTCCATCACAACTGTGACGGAATTTCACTATCTTTTCAATAGATTATAATCATCAATACTCCCTAGGATTCTACCCAATCCTATCTGGGATAAGTCCAGTTTCTAACCCAAACAGGACTTGACTAGGACTCAAACCTAACTTTCAACAACAAAGTACTAACCCAACTTGCAAGATAATCCCCATAGGATCATGACACAAAACAGAAAAACATATAAAGAATTTTTGAGATAACTATGGCTTTTTCTCCAAGTCTAGCTCACTGTCTTTTTTCACTCATTGAATTTTTCTTATAAACCTCACCATGTTTACCTTTTTTAACGAGACTCACACAAACTAAACTGAGAGAAAGAAAAACAAAATGGTAACCATGAAGGAGAAGAACTTAGAATAGTTTAGGAAGTTATGAGAACCGAACCAAGTGCTATCTTCTACTCTCCTTGCTCAACCCTTGGTTGTTCACCCTTATTATAAAAGAGTAAAACCTCCAAGGTTTGAACCAATGTTCAACACTTGGGTTGTCTTCTTCCTCCTTCATCAGAACTTGCAGCGGCATGGTCAGGAGAGAGAGAGAGAGAGAGAGAGAGAGAGAGAGAGAGAAGGCCAAATCTTTGACATGCAACATACCTTTCTCTTTCATCCTTTTTCTTCAGTTTCTTTGATCTTGACTGTGAATCCTTTCTTTGGCTCCAAGTTTGGTTTTGGGCTGTGTATTCAAGGCAGAGCATCGTTGACTTCTTATTTTTTGATGGTTGCTTGATTTGTGCTTGAAGCTCAGCAGATTTCTTCATGGTTTGTTGTTGAAGAATGAATGGGGAAAGGAACTTCTGAAGATGCTCTATCCGAATGGGATTTGCTTCTCTGTTGTAGTCCTTCTTCTTGCTTGAAATTGGAAACAAGCTTTTGGTTCCTCACCGAGCCCTAGATTTGGACCTTTCTCTTCTTTTTTTTTTGGTTCAGTAACTTGATGTGATAGGGAAGGAAAAGAAGAGAGAGAAGAGAGAGATTGTGTTCGGTGGAAGTGAATAAGGGATTCAAATGAATTGAATTTTGTTTATCCAGTTAGTAACGAGTTTGAGAGTGATCACCGACTTAGGCTTAGATCTTTATTTGGGCTAGGTTTGATTTCTTTCTTTCTTATGGTTCAGCTGTCCATCCTTTTTGGATCAAGATTTGAGTGAATGGTATGGTTGAAATTTGTGTTGGCCCATGTGTTTGTGCTTGTGGGCTTGCTTACTGGGCCTGTTTCAATTCAAATTAATTTCTGCACATTACACAAAAACAATTATATAACCAATTTGACAAGAAGTCAATAATGTTTGGTCATCACTTTAATCAAGTTTTAGTTTTCCAAACTCAAAAATCTCCCATTTAATGACAAACATTATTAAAGAATGAATTGAGAGAAGTTGAGGGTAAGAAACTTCCCTTTAATGATTTATTTAATATGAAACTCCCCCTTTCCTTTGATCACTAAGATCTTCCTAAATGTTTGCTTTTAACAACTTGTGGAAACAATTCCAAGCAATCAATATATTTGCAAACAATTCTAAAACACCACATCTTGTTTAGTTTTTGCAAGGTGTAACACCCTACCATACAGAGTCTTATGCTTAAGTCATCATTCAGAGATGGCAAGGTATTACGACCTCTAAAATAAAAATTTAGTACATATAGTAGTATGAATGATTGATTATAACTAGGAGCCTTCGTAGAAAAAGGGGTAAACAAAAAACGCAACTCAAAAGTGCAACACTCCGATCGATAACGTAACGAACGAGGATAAACCAACGTGAGATTATATATATACAAAGGAGTGTCAAAAACAGGAATATCAAGACTCAAGATCCGGCTGCGAAGATAACCGGTCCGAGCATAACATTATATACATATGATAGAAATAAGGAAAACCCCAAAGGAAACCCAAAGGGACACAAATACATAAAACCTATTCTCCAAAATCTCCCATAAGAGGAGTCATCACAGTTTGTATTATTTAATGGAGATAAAAGTGTCTAAGCAAAA
This sequence comes from Arachis hypogaea, assembly GCF_003086295.3. Lineage (NCBI taxonomy): Eukaryota > Viridiplantae > Streptophyta > Magnoliopsida > Fabales > Fabaceae > Arachis > Arachis hypogaea. The sequence goes on from NC_092037.1 coordinate 62,578,945, forward strand.
CATATAAACCAAAACATAGCCCCGAGAACAAGGACCTTCGCAATTATAGAAGTCTCCAGCATGCCTCAACGGGAAACATCACGTCCTGTATCTGAAAACCACAAAATCCGCATGGGTGAGAACCAGAGGTCCTCAGCATGGTAACAGCTTCCACATATATAATACATAATAATGGAGGAAAGCCAAAAGCAATCCTAGAACTTCCTCCAGATAATATCAAAGCTTATAAACAAGCTAAACCATAAAAGGGCATCTGACTAAAGATTCTTCAGTCTAACTAATACTTCCCTTTCCAATTCCTTCAGACCTCCCAACCACCAGCAGGAGTACAATATAGCAAACACAGTTATATCAAGCAAGAAATATACAATTAGGAACAAGTAAGGCATTTAGACAATTAGCAAGTAATATGCAGTCAAATAGGCAATCTCAAACAATTCATATAGTATGCATATGATGAATGCCTGTCCCTAGTGGCTGATGATATCATCTGTCGGTTATAGAGCCAACCCGACAAGTCCTGGTAGCTAACCGTTGGACTGTCCCTCTGTCATGCATCCCCAACTCGAGTTATACTCGTCATAAACTTGATCATAATCATGATCTATATCCATCACCCTCACTGGTGAATATTTACGGGGGCGAGCTCATCCGGGTCTTTCACAGTGCCCGGCCACACTTATGACATAGGGTCAAAAGAGCTTCGAGTCTCAACCTGGAGCACGTGGTGGCTAGCCACTGCTACTACCCAGGGAAACTCGTATCTCCGATAGTGGAAGTGCAAATCACAATTATCAATAATTCAGCATAAACATGCATGAATTCTCATCCATGGATCAACATCCATATCAGCCATTCCGGCTCACGGTTAAATCCATAACCAGCCAATATTCATAGCATACACAGCTATTCCGGCTCACGGTTCAATCCAGAACCAGCCAATTCATAAACAATTACGGCCCTTCGGCCAATGGCATAACAAGCACTTCCACCACCATCCTCCACATCTCACATAATCATGCTTGATCCTCAATGATCATTCATTTTCCCTTGCTTCACTCGCAAGTTACCACATCCACTAGCTCCTTCTCTCATAGCTAGACATATCATAATGATTTAAGATATAAGTGGTGAGATCGGAGGCTTAGAAGTATGAAATTTGGCTTTTAAAACTCAAAAATCAACTTTGGGATGAAAACAGGTCCGCGCGTACGCGCACTCCACGCGCACGCGTGGATGGCCTTAAAAACTTCATCGACGCGCAAGCGTCATGCACGCTAACGCGTGGATTAAAAACTTGCCAAACGACGCGCACGCGTCAACCACGCATACGCGTGGGTGTCCTTGTGCCCCAGGCACAACACTGGCACAGTTCTGGCATAACTCTCTGGAAAATGGCTGGGCATTGGGTGCAGCACTATCGGCGCGCCCGCGCACATCACGCTCACGCGTGGATGGCGTTTTTCGGAAGAACGGCGCGCACGCGCCAAGTGCGCCCACGCGCAAGGGGTCATTCTGCTAAAAATTTCCTAAGTTAAAAGCTGCAGAATCCACCAATTTAAACCCCAATCTTCCAACGGACATAACTTCCTCATTTTAAATCGTTTTTCACCCGTTCTTCGAACGGCATGGACATCCCGGATCCAATTTCATTTCTAAAAAGATTTGGTACAAAACAGAGATCCGTAGTCCAAGTTATGTCCCACCAAAGTATGCCCAAAAACCATATTTTTCATAAAAACCACAAAGTGCCATTTTCAAACAAGCCATTCCCAACTCTTTTCAAAATCAATCAAACATGCCATTTTCATCCCTTTTCTTTGAAATCAATCAAAATACATTAATTTCAATATCAAGCCTCCTCAACTCACACATTGAGACTTTACCACATTTTACAAAATCACTATCTCATCATTTTAACCCACTTCACCCAAGTGGCTCAAACTCAACATATTGACATATCATATACTATCCCTCATGCCAATTCTCAACAACACCAATTCCAATAAATCATTATTGTACACAATCAATACCATACTCACCATCAACATGGTCCAACCCACAATTCAACCATAACCAATCATCAAGCATATATCACAACATGCATATTTCTCATACATCATACCCTCAAGGCATCATTAATCATCATCACATATATGACCACATCATATATCTCAATCATTCAACAACATCAACATTTCAATGCCTATCTTAGGGCCTCTAGCCTAAGTATTTCCTACCACATTACATATTAGATACGGGAAACCGAAATCATACCTTAGCCGATTTTCCCAAGCTCCACCGGAGCACTTCTAAACCACTTATCCACAAGCTCTCAAGGCCTCAACACCTCCAAGAACAGATTTTTCACCACCAAGCCCTTTCCAAGCTTTTCAAAATCACCAAATCAAGCTCCAATATTCCCATATACACAACCTAAGCCACAATCATCATACCCATACACAACATCTCAAAACCCAAGCATCATAAAACAACAAAATACACTAGGGTTGAGAATCTTACCACACCCAAGGTCCAAGGAGACAAGATTAACCTTCTCCTTCAAGAGAGTTGGGTCCTATAACATCAAAGAACCCAAAATCTCAACATTTTACCCATGAAACTCGAAAATAAGGGCTGAGATTTCGAACAGCAACACGTGGCTTACCTCAAGATTGGTTGTATGGGTTTTGTAGAGCTCTCCGCGGTGAACGCGTGGCCGCAAACGGGGCGGCAATCGGAGCTCTAGATCAAAAGTTATGGTGGTTTGAAGATCAACCAAGGGAGAGAACTTGAGAGAGTGTTCTTCCTCCCTTTCTCTCTAATTTCAGCTTGTGTGTGTAACAAATGAGGAGAGAGAGTGCTGAAAACTAGGGTTTTGGTTAAGTTATGTTGGGCCAAGGGCCCACTTTGGGTCCAATTGGCCCGGTTTGGCCCGTTCGGTCCAATCTTGGTCCGAATTCTATAAAATTGGTACCAAAATTCTCGTCTCAATCTCATCTATCACATTTAGCCATGAAAATCACATTTTGGGCTTTCTAGAATAAATTCTCATTTATGGGTTAATTAGCCGTTAATTAACCGGGTTTTACACAAGGTGTTTCACAAGATCATTAATCAGCCTTATCAAACACAGAGTAATCACAGATTAAAGCTAATATTCTTAGGATTCATATATCAAAGAACAAGACAAAAGAATTTAGATATGATTTCTCATCTTTTCAAAACAGAGGCAGCCATTCAAAATAGAACATAGGCAGTCATGGGACAAAAACTTTCCATGAGACAAAAACATAAGTTTTCACAAATTCAAAGTAGAGGCAAATATTTTTAGCAACCCATTTTTTAATTCATTTTTCTTTATTTCTTTTCTCATGTTCAAAAATTTAAAATAGAGGTAGCTATTTTTAGCAATAGCCCATTTTTCAGCTTATTTTTTCCCTTTTTGTCATCAAAGAGGAAACCTGCAGAAAGAATGTCACTAAACAATCCAAAACAGCAAGTTAAACAAGCTATTACTATCAAAGTTAATGAGCTAATCCTATTATAGTCATCTATAAAGTAGTATCTAAAGCAGTATCCAAAGTACCAAGAAACACAGTACCATCAAAATAGAGTTCAGAATTCAGAAACAACTAAATATCAAACTTCCAAGGGCAACAGGGGACAAGACTAAGCATCAGATTCCTCTTCTTCAGTCTCCAAGATGTCTTCCTCTTTCTCAGACATTACCTGATCCTCATCAAGTGAATCAAGGTGCTTCAAAAGTACCTTAAATTCAGTCATGGAATTTCATCAAAGATTTTTCAGTTTGAATTGCAATCTTTCGAATTTGTTTGCTTGATTAGACCATCTATTTGGTCATAGACACAAACTCTTGGAGGACATCTTTAACAACTCCAGTAATCAAGTACTTGTGGAATTAGAAGTACCAGCCACTGAAGGTGAGGGAAGGCTTTCATCTTCTCTTTCATCCAAAAATGGATCCTTAGTGGTCTTGGTATACTTTCCTTTGGCTTGTTTCATTGCACCACTGTCCTTTAGAGATGAAACTTTGTTTTCGACAGGCTCATTACTTAGATCAATTGAAAAATATTCAAATATGCAAGTCAGAAACATTCCATAAGGAAGAGAAACATTTTTCTCACTTCTAACATAGTCTAGCATGTGACAGATCATGAGGTAAGCAAATGAAATAGGAGCAAGATTCAGAGTGGCATACAGCACTAAAATATCAAAGATGGTAACTCGCTGGTATGATCCACTTTGGGGAAGAATAATATGAGTGGTGATTCGATAGAGTGGGGCTCTAACAGGACCTAGAGTCTTATGGGTGGAAATCTTACCATCCACAAGTGAAAATTTTTCACAAATGCTAGCCAAGGCATCCTAATGAGAGATACCTAAATCGTCATCTCATTTTCCAGACATGTAGGCTCTCACTCCGATGTCTTCATAACCGAGGGCATCACTAATGATTTTCTTATTCAAAACAATTTGACAACCCTTGACATAAGAGTAGATTTCTCCCTCATGAAAAAGCAAGTTGGTATAAAATTCTCTGACCAAATTCGGATATACTGGTTTTCAAATCTTGAAGATGTTTTCCCATTTCAAAAGATCAAAGTTAACTTTAAAATCAATTCCTTTTCCAGTCAGAGCCTTAAGGTCAACAGCAAAAGTAGATCATAGAGAACATTTTGACAGCACTTATTTGTGAAACTCATAATCTATACAGGAAGAAAAATAGAGAGAATCATAATGAGAATGAGAAGGTTTACCAAATATGGTTTTATAGTCAAGAAAATCAATGTTAGGAGGTCCCCTGAAAGGTTTGAGAAATGGCCTTTTGGAGGCCTTGGAGGGACGACTAGAAGGGGCAAATCGTCTTGAAGGATGAGGGGTAGAGCGAGGAGATGGAGATGGTGGATGATATTCTTCATGCATGAGACCCTTTCCTTTTCCTCCCGTAGCCCGAGATAACTTGGCCACTGATGAGAGAACTTTTGTGTGGTCTAGAATTCAGAATAAATCCCCGTTGCAAGTATAGCTTCTAAACCAACAAAAGCCCTTTCATACAAACGTTTTGGTTGTCACAAGTAACAAACCCCTTTTTAAAATTGATAACCGATTATTTAAACCTCGGGTCGTCTTCTCAAGGAATTGCAGGGAGGTATGTTCTTATTATTGGTTATGAGTTTGTAAATTGGGGTTTTGAAGTTTGGGCAAGGGGCACAAGTATATTTAAATGACAAGTAAAATAAATTAACAATAATAAAATCTCTTAGCAAGGTATAAGAACTGGAAGTCCTATCCTAGTGGTGCACGAAATTGAAAATCACAATTCTTGACAATTCCGCACAACTAACCAGCAAGTGCACTGGGTCGTCCAAGTAATACCTTACGTGAGTAAGGGTCGAATCCCACGGAGATTGTTGGATTGAAGCAAGCTATGTTTATTTTATTAATCTTAGTTAGGATACCAATAGGGTTCTTTAGCCTCGTATAAAGTAAAAAGGGCATAAAATAAATAGTTGTTACTTTAATAATGGAGAATATGTTGGAGTTTTGGAGATGCTTTGTCTGCTTTATTTCAGCTTTTCTCTTGTAATCCTCTTCCCACATGCAAGGTTCCTTCCATGGCAAGCTCTATGTAGGGTATCAATGTTGTCAATGGCTACTTCCCATCCTCTCAGTGAAAACGGTCCAAATGCTCTGTCACAGCACGGCTAATCATCTGTCGGTTCTCAATCAGGTTGGAATAGAATCCAATGATTCTTTTGCGTTTGTCACTAACGCCCAGCCTTCAGGAGTTTGAAGCTCGTCACAGCCATCCAATCCCAGAATCCTACTCGGAATACCACAGACAAGGTTTAGACTTTCCGGATTCTCATGAATGCCGCCATCAATCCAGCTTATACCACGAAGATTCTGATTAAGGAATCTAAGAGATATTCATTCAATCTGATGTAGAATGGAGGTGGTTGTCAGGCACACGTTCATGGGTTGAGGAAGGTGATGAGTGTCATGGATCATCACCTTCTCCTTAATTAAGCGCGAATGAACATCTTTAGATAAGAACAAGCGTGTTTGAATGGAAAACAGAAGTAATTGCATTAATTCATCAGGACGCTGCAGAGCTCCTTACCCCCAACAATGGAGTTTAGAGACTCATGCCGTCAAAGTGTATAAAATTCAGATCTGAAAATGTCATGAGGTGTAAAGTAAATCTCTAAAAGTTGTTTAAATAGTAAACTAGTAACCTAGGTTTACAGAAAATGAGTAAACTATGATAGATAGTGCAGAAATCCACTTCTGGGGCCCACTTGGTGTGTGCTAGGGCTGAGACTTAAGCTTCTCACGTACTTGGAGCTGTTTTGGGCGTTCAACGCCAGGTTGTAACCTGTTTCTGGCGTTGAACTCCAGCTTGTAACCTGTTTCTGGCGCTGGACGCCAGACAGCAGCATGATACTAGCATTGAACGCCAGTTTACGTCGTCTATCTTTCTGCAAAGTATGGATTATTATATATTGCTGAAAAGCCCTGGATGTCTACTTTCCAACGCCGTTGAGAGCGCACCAATTGGACTCCTGTTGCTCCAGAAAATCCATTTCGAGTGCAGGGAGGTCAGAATCCAACAGCATCAGCAGTCCTTTTTCAGCCTAACTCAGATTTTTGCTCAGCTCCCTCAATTTCAGCCAGAAAATATCTGAAATCACAGAAAAACACACAAAATCATAGTAAAGTCCAGAAATATGATTTTTGCCTAAAAACTAATAATATTCTACTAAAAACTAATTAAAACATACTAAAATCTACATGAAATTACCCCCAAAAAGCGTATAAAATATCTGCTCATCACAACACCAAACTTAAATTGTTGCTTGTCCTCAAGCAACTAGATAAATAAAATAGGATGAAAAGAAATTAAGAAACAATAATATCTCAGAGTTTCAAGTGAAGCTCAGATTCTAATTAGATGAGCGGGACTAGTAGCTTTTTGCTTCTGAACAGTTTTGGCATCTCACTTTATCCTTTGAAATTCAGAATGGTTGGCATCCATAGGAACTCAGAATTCAGATAGTATTATTGATTCTCCTAGTTTAGTATGTTGATTCTTGAACACAGCTACTTTATGAGTCTTGGCCGTGGCCCTAAGCACTTTGTTTTCCAGTATTACCACCAGATACATAAATGCCACAGACACATAATTGGGTGAACCTTTTCAGATTGTGACTCAGCTTTGCTAGAGTCCCCAATTAGAGGTGTCCAGAGTTCTTAAGCACACTCTTTTGCTTTGGATCACGACTTTAACCACTCAGTCTCAAGCTTTTCACTTGGGTCTGCATGCCACAAGCACATGGTTAGGGACAGCTTGATTTAGCCGCTTAGGCCTGGATTTATTTCCTTGGGCCCTCCTATCCATTAATGCTCAAAGCCTTGGATCCTTTTTACCCTTGCCTTTTGGTTTTAAGGGCTATTGGCTTTTTCTACTTGCTTTTTCTTTCTCTCTTTTTTTTTCGCAGGAATTTTTTTTTCACTGATTTTTCTTGCTTCAAGAATCAATTTCATGATTTTTCAGATCATCAATAACATTTCTCTTGTTCATCATTCTTTCAGGAGCCAACAATTTTAACATTCATAAAATTCAATATAAAAAATATGCACTGTTCAAGCATTCATTCAGAAGACAAAAAGTATTGCCACCACATATAAATAATTAGAATTTTCCTTATTAAGAACTCGAAAAAATTAAATTGCCTCTTTATTTTAAAAAATCTACTATTTTATTCATGTTTGATGATGATGAGAAAAATAAATTATAACTTAATTGAAAATAAAATCAAAATAGATATGCTAATTACTACTATTCCTATATAACTTCTAAGGTAAAATCCTATAATAATACTATCACAGAGTTAAAGCTAGAATTAGAACTTAACAACCTGTATTTTGGGAAGTGGATATTCCTCTAGTCTGTGGGGTGCCTTCAAGAATTAATTTCTGATGCTTCAGCTCCCTTAAGTTCACATCCTTGATCTTCCTGTTCCCTTAGGTGCCATGATCTTAATGAGTTTTAGCTCAGTGATCATGGCAAATCACACCAAACTTAGAGGTTTGCTTGTCCTCAAGCAAAAGAAAGGAAAGGAGAGGAATAGAAGGAGAGGCAGTTTCGAAATCCAAAAGATATGATGAGTTGAAAAAGATTTGGATTGGAAAAAGATTTGTGTTTATGAATTAAGATACATTTGATATTTTTGAAAAAGGGATTTTAGAAATTAGTGTTTTTAGAAATTAGGATTAAAATTTTTTGGAATTGAAGGATGATATTTTAAAACATGTTTATGCAAGAAATTATGAATTGAAACATAAAAATTAGAAAATTTTTGAAGAAAAATGAATTTTACCTCCTCCCCACCATTTTGGCGTTAAACGCCCAAATGCTGCTTGTTTTGGGCGTTTAACGCCCAATTGCTGCTTTTCCTGGGCGTTCAACGCCCAGCTGTTGCTTCTTTCTGGCGTTGAATGCCAGGAAGTCCTTTGTCACTGGGCGTTTTTCTGAACGCCCAGGACGCTGTCAATCTGGCGTTAAACGCCCAGAAGGTGCTTCTTTCTGGCGTTCAACGCCCAGAAGATGCTCCTTTCTGGCGTTTAATGCCCAGATGGCTACCCTTACTGGCGTTGAACGCCCAGTGGGTGCTTCTTTTGGGCGTTCAACGCCCAAAATGTTTCTTACTGGCTTTTTCACGCCAGTGAGCTTCCAAATTCCCTTGTAACTCTATGAATCCAATCAATTGCTATCTTACCTTTTGAAGATACTTTGACATATACCTGTAAAAATTAATTAGAAAAAAACAAATAAAATTAAATTTTGTGAATGGCTGGGTTGCCTCCCAGCAAGCGCTTCTTTATTGTCTTTAGCTGGACTATTACTGAGCTCTAATCAAGTCTCAGTTTTGAGCATTCTTGCTCAAAATTACTTTCAAGATAGTGTTTAACTCTCTGTCCATTAACAATGTTTGCAATGTCTGCAAACCATGGCACTTCCTGGATAGTGAAGAGTTGCTCATCTGGAAAGTTTTCAGAGATTTCAGTTAGAGGGATGGACGCCCCTTCTACTGGTTCTATTCGGGACAGGTGGTCTGCTACCTGATTCTCTGTCCCTTTTTGTCTCTTATTTCTATATCAAACTCTTGCAGAAGCACCCATCTTATGAGTCTGAGTTTTGAATCTTGCTTTGTGAGTAGATACCTAAGAGCAGCATGGTCAGTGTACACAATCACTTTTGATCCTACTAAATAGGATCTAAACTTGTCAATGGCGTAAACCACTGCAAGTAACTCTTTTTCTGTGGTTGTGTAGTTCTTCTGTGCATCATTTAGAACACGACTGGCATAGTAAATGACGTGCAGAAGCTTGTCATGCCTTTGTCCCAACACTGCACCAATGGCATGGTCACTTGCATCACACATTAGTTCAAATGGTAATGTCTAGTCTGGTGCAGAGATGATTGGTGCTGTGACCAATTTAGCTTTTAGAGTCTCAAATGCCTGCAAACACTCCTTATCAAAGACAAATGGCGTGTCAGCAGCTAGCAGGTTGCTCAGAGGTTTGGCGATTTTTGAAAAATCCTTTATAAACCTCCTATAGAATCCTGCATGCCCCAGAAAGCTTCTGATTGCCTTAACATTGCAAGTGGTGGTAATTTTTCAATTACCTCTACCTTAGCTTGATCCACCTCTATTCCCTTGTTCAAAATTTTGTGCCCAAGGACAATTCCTTCAGTCACCATAAAGTGACACTTCTCCCAGTTTAAAACCAGGTTAGTCTCTTGGCATCTCTTTAGAACAAGATGGTCAAGACAGGAGCTGAATGAGTCTCCAAATACTGAAAAGTCATCCATGAAGACTTCCAGAAATTTTTCCACCATATCAGAGAAAATTGAGAGCATGCACCTCTGAAAGGTTGCAGGTGCATTGCACAGGCCAAATGGCATCCTTCTGTATGCAAATACTCCGGATGGACATGTGAATGCCGTTTTCTCTTGATCTTGGGGATCTACTGCAATTTGATTATAGCCTGAATATCCATCCAGGAAGCAGTAGTATTCATGACCTGCTAGTCTTTCTAGCATCTGGTCTATGAATGGTAAAGGAAAATGATCCTTTCTGGTGGCTGTATTGAGCCTTCTATAATCAATACACATACGCCACCCTGTAACTGTTCTTGTAGGAACCAGTTTATTTTTTTCATTATGAACCACTGTCATGCCTCCCTTCTTAGGAACGACTTGGACAGGGCTTACCCAGGGGCTGTCAGAAATAGGATAAATAATCCCAGCCTCTAGTAATTTAGTAACCTCCTTTTGCACCACTTCCTTCATGGCTGGATTCAGCCGCCTTTGTGGTTGGACCACTGGCTTGGCGTCACCCTCCAATAGGATCTTGTGCATGCATCTGGCTGGGCTAATGCCCTTAAGATCACTGATGGACCACCCAAGAGTTGTCTTGTGTGTCCTTAGCACTTGAATTAGTGCTTCCTTTTCCTGTGGCTCTAAGGTAGAGCTTATGATTACAGGAAAGGTATCACCTTCTCCCAGAAATGCATATTTCAGGGATGGTGGTAATGGTTTGAGCTCGGGTTTGGGAGGTTTCTCCTCTTCCTGAGGGATTTTTAGAGGTTCTATTATTCTCTCTGATTCCTCCAAATCAGGCTGAACATCTTTAAATATGTCCTCCAGCTCTGATTCGAGACTCTCAGCCATATTGACCTCTCTTACCAGAGAGTCAATGATATCAACACTCATGCAGTCATTTGGGGTGTCTGGATGTTGCATGGCTTTGACAACATTCAACTTGAACTCCTCCTCATTGACTCTCAGGGTTACTTCCCCTTTTTGGACGTCAATGAGGGTTCGGCCAGTTGCTAGGAAAGGTCTTCCTAGAATGAGAGTTGCACTCTTGTGCTCCTCCATTTCCAGCACCACAAAGTCAGTAGGAAAGGCAAATGGCCCAACCTTGACAATCATGTCTTCAATCACGCCTGATGGGTATTTAATGGAGCCATCAGCAAGTTGAAGACATATCCGGGTTGGTTTGACTTCTTCAGTCAAACCGAGCTTTGTGATAATAGATGCAGGTATTAGGTTGATACTTGCCCCAAGATCACATAGAGCTTGCTTGGTACAATTACCCTCTAATGTGCATGGTATCATAAAGCTCCCGGGATCTTTAAGCTTCTCAGGTAAGCTTTTCAGAATGACTGCACTGCATTCTTCAGTGAGGTAAACTTTTTCAGTTTCCCTCCAATCCTTCTTATGACTTAAGATCTCTTTCATGAACTTAGCATAAGAGGGTATTTGCTCAAGTGCTTCTGCAAACGAAATCTTTATTTCAAGAGTCCTGAGATAGTCTGCAAAGCGGGCAAATTGCTTATCCTGTTCCGCTTGGCGGAGTTTTTGAGGATAAGGCATTTTGGCTTTGTATTCCTCAACCTTAGTTGCTGCAGGTTTATTACCTACAGAAGTGGGTTGGGAAGCCTTTTTAGAAGGGTTGTTATCAGCACTTGTATGTGACTGATCCCCCACTGGAGTTTGAATGCCAGGGGTGGAAGCTGGAGTGGCATTAGACGCCAACTCCTTATCCGTTGCTGGCGTCTGAACGCCAGAACTGTGCTCCCTTTGGGCATTCAACGCCAAATCCTTGCTTGTTTCTGGCGTTGAATGCCAGGAATGAGCATGGTTTGGGCGTTCAGCGCCAGCATTATTCCTCTCTGGGCTCTGATTGTCCTCAGAGGGATTTTGAGTAGCCATTTGTTCATTTCTTGGCTTCCTGCTGCTTTGAAGTGAGGTATTTAATGTTTTCCCACTTCTTAATTGTACTGCTTGGCATTCTTCTGTTATTTGTTTTGATAGTTGCTTTTCTGTTTGCTTTAACTGTACTTCCATATTCCTGTTAGCCATTCTTGTTTCTTGTAGTATTTCCTTGAATTCGGCTAGCTGCTGAGTTAGAAAATCCAGCTGCTGATTGAATTCATTAGCCTGATCTACAGGACTGGGTTCAGCAGTTACTGTTTTAGCTTCTTCTTTCATGGAAGATTCACTGCTTAGGTACAGATGATGATTTCTGGCAACTGTATCAATAAGCTCTTGAGCTTCTTCAATTGTTTTTCTCATATGTATAGATCCATCAGCTGAGTGATCTAGAGAAATCTGAGCTTTTTCTGTAAGCCCATAGTAGAAGATGTCTAATTGCACCCACTCTGAAAATATTTCAGAGGGGCATTTTCTTAGCATCTCTCTGTATCTCTCCCAGGCATCATAAAGGGATTCATTATCTCCTTGTTTGAAGCCTTGGATGCTTAGCCTCAACTGTGTCATCCGTTTTGGAGGAAAATATTGATTCAGGAATTTTTCTGACAGCTGTTTCCATGTCCTTATGCTGTTCTTAGGTTGGTTATTCAACCACCTCTTAGCTTGATCTTTTACAGCGAATGGAAACAGTAATAGTCTGTAGATATCCTGATCTACTTCTTTATCATGTATTGTGTCAGCAATTTGTAAAAATTGTGCCAGAAACGCTGTAGGTTCTTCCTGTGGAAGACCGGAATACTGGCAACTTTGCTGCACCATGATAATGAGTTGAGGATTCAACTCAAAACTACTAACTCCAATGGAGGGTATACATATACTACTCCCATATGAAGCAGTAGTGGGGTTAGCATATGACCCCAGAGTCCTTCTGGACTGTTCATTTCCGCTTATGTCCATGTTGGAGTAAAGGGGTAATGTGGATTTAAATTTTTAGTTTATAAATAAATAAAAAAATTTCGAAATAAAATAAAAACCAAAATAAAAATAAGATAAAATAAGAAAATTAAAATAAAAAAATTTAATGAGAATTTGAAAATATTTTATGAAGATTTTTGAAAAAGTGAGGAGAGAGAAAGTGGTTAGGATATTTTTGAAAAAGATAAATTTTTTTTTAAAACTTAAAAAGATAAGAATTGAAAAATTTTAAAATTGAAATCTGAATTTTTATAAAAAAAATTTCGAAAAAATAGTTCAAAATTAGTTAGAAAAGATATTTTTTTGAATTTTGAATTTTATGATGAAAGAGAAAAACACACAGAAGACACAAGACTTAAAATTTTTAGATCTAATGCTCCTTATTTTCGAAAATTTTGGAGGGAAAACACCAAGGAGCACCAAACTTAAAAATTTTAAGATCAAAACACAAGGAAGACTCAAGAATACTTTGAAGATTCACAAGAACACAAGAACAAAAGAAAGAACACCAAACTTAAAATTTTTAGAAAACTTCAATAAAATTTTCGAAAATTACAGAAAGATTAACAAGAAAACACCAAACTTAAAGTTTGGCACAAGATTCAATCAAAGAAAAATTATTTTTGAAAAAGAGTTTAAAGAAGATACCCAATTATCAAGAACATAAACTAATGCTCTAGCCAATTGGGCAGTATCTTTATGTTGATTTTAAAGATGTATTATATTTATGGATAAAAGTATAAATTTTTGAAAACTAATGTTTTGAAAAAGTACAAGGAAAACACGAAAACACACAGAACAAGAAAAACTAAAGATCAAACAAGAAAAATAAACAAGAACAACTTGAAGATCAAGGAAGAACAAAGAACACTAATACGAAAAATTTAAAGGAAAATATAAAATATTCAATTGACACCAAACTTATAACAAGACACTAGACTCAAAGAAAAATTAAAATTGATAAAGAAAAATAATATTTTTGAAAAATTTTTTTTTTTTTTGAAAAGGGAATAAAGGACTCAGATTTAATGACTCTATAGCATCAATACTATATTCCTAATCTAAGCAACAAAACAAACCTTTAGTTTGTTCAAACTCGAACAATCCCCGGCAACGGCGCCGAAAACTTGGTGCACGAAATTGAAAATCACAATTCTTGACAATTCCGCACAACTAACCAGCAAGTGCACTGGGTCGTCCAAGTAATACCTTACGTGAGTAAGGGTCGAATCCCACGGAGATTGTTGGATTGAAGCAAGCTATGTTTATTTTATTAATCTTAGTTAGGATACCAATAGGGTTCTTTAGCCTCGTATAAAGTAAAAAGGGCATAAAATAAATAGTTGTTACTTTAATAATGGAGAATATGTTGGAGTTTTGGAGATGCTTTGTCTGCTTTATTTCAGTTTTTCTCTTGTAATCCTCTTCCCACACGCAAGGTTCCTTCCATGGCAAGTTTTATGTAGGGTGTCACCGTTGTCAATGGCTACTTCCCATCCTCTCAGTGAAAACGGTCCAAATGCTCTGTCACAGCACGGCTAATCATCTGTCGGTTCTCAATCAGGTTGGAATAGAATCCAATTATTCTTTTGCGTTTGTCACTAACGCCCAGCCTTCAGGAGTTTGAAGCTCGTCACAGCCATCCAATCCCAGAATCCTACTCAGAATACCACAAGGTTTAGACTTTCCGGATTCTCATGAATGCCGCCATCAATCCAGCTTATACCACGAAGATTCTGATTAAGGAATCTAAGAGATACTCATTCAATCTGATGTAGAATGGAGGTGGTTGTCAGGCACACGTTCATGGGTTGAGGAAGGTGATGAGTGTCACAGATCATCACCTTCTCCTTAATTATGCGCGAATGAACATCTTTAGATAAGAACAAGCGTGTTTGAATGGAAAACAGAAGTAATTGCATTAATTCATCAGGACGCTGCAGAGCTCCTCACCCCCAACAATGGAGTTTAGAGACTCATGCCGTCAAAGTGTATAAAATTCAGATCTAAAAATGTCATGAGGTGCAAAGTAAATCTCTAAAAGTTGTTTAAATAGTAAATTAGTAACCTAGGTTTACAGAAAATGAGTAAACTATGATAGATAGTGCAAAAATCCACTTCTGGGGCCCACTTGGTGTGTGCTGGGGCTGAGACCTAAGCTTCTCACGTGCCTGGGGCTGTTTTGGGCGTTCAACGCTAGGTTGTAACCTATTTCTGGCGTTGAACTCCAGCTTGTAACCTGTTTCTGGCGCTGGACGCCAGACAGCAGCATGATACTGGCGTTGAACGCCAGTTTACGTCGTTTATCTCCGCCCAAAGTATGGACTATTATATATTGCTGGAAAGCCCTGGATGTCTACTTTCTAACACCGTTGAGAGCGCGCCAATTGGACTTCTGTAGCTCCAGAAAATCAATTTCGAGTGCAGGGAGGTCAGAATCCAACATTAGCAGTCCTTTTTCAGCCTAACTCAGATTTTTGCTCAGCTCCCTCAATTTCAGCTAGAAAATACCTGAAATCACAGAAAAACACACAAACTCATAGTAAAGTCCAGAAATATGATTTTTGCCTAAAAACTAATAATATTCTACTAAAAACTAATTAAAACATACTAAAATCTACATGAAATTACCCCCAAAAAGCGTATAAAATATCCGCTCATCACCTAGTTATCCTTATCAATTGTGATGAGAATTGGATTTTTCTCCCACTTTGTTAACCTCTAACTATGAAGGTAAGTTAAGTGGATGAATTAATTCGAATTCTCAAGTCCCAGTCTTTCCTTGGGAAAAGTTAGAGTTATTGGATCTCGAATCAATTCCTGAAGAATTCCAATTTTCAATCAACAATGAGTTTGATAACTCAAGAGTCACCAATTAATCAACCAAAGCCAAAAGGGAAAATATCTAAATTAAATTAAAAGCATTCATGTAAATAAAGCAATCAAACTACGTTTAAACATAAATTCAAATTCAACATAAAAGAGTTCATAAATTAAATTGGGAAAATAAGTAAAGGGAATATTAAACCTGGAATTCAGAAGAAAATTGTAAGTTGGAATAATAATAAATCCTAAATCCTTTAAGAGGAATCCTAATCCTAATCCTAAGAGAGAGGAGAGAATCTCTCTCTCTAAAAACTACATCTAAAATAATAAAAAGTAAATTATGAATAGCATGATTATGAATGGATGCAATCCGTCTACTTTATAGCCTCTAATATGAGTTTTCTGGGCCGAAAACTGGGTCGAAAACAGCCCAGAACTCGCTGGAGAAGAAATCTGCCACGCTGGTTTTTCGTCACTGCGACGCGGCCGCATAGATCACGCGATCGCGTTGCCTAGCGTCAGGGAAACTATGGTATATTATATATCAAATCGAAGCCCCAGATGTTAGCTTTCCAACACAACTGGAACCGCATCATTTGGACCTCTGTAGCAAAAGTTATAACCGTTTGAGTGCGAAGAGGTCAGGCTGGACAGCTTTGCAGTTCCTTCAACTTCTTGTATTCCTTCCACTTTTGCATGCTTTCTTTCCATCCTCTAAACCATTCCTGCCCTGTAATCCCTGAAATCACTTAACACACATATCAAGGCATCTAATGGTAATAAGAGAGGATTAATAATAAGCAAATATAAGATCAAAGAAGTATGTTTTCAATCATAGCACAAAATCAGGAAGGAAAATGTAAAACATGCAAATTGTATGAATAAGTGAGTAAAGAGTTGATAAAAACCACTCAATTGAGCATAAGATAAACCATAAAATAGTGGTTTATCAGCCTCCCCACACTTAAACAATAGCATGTCCTCATGCTAAGCTCAAGAGAAGCTATAAAGATGAAGAGGAATAGTAGAAAGTATGAAATGCAATCCTATCTATATGAATGCAACTAAATGTGAAATGCTTCTACCTACTTGGTTAAAAATAAATAAGTTCTCCAAGACAAACATAAATCAGATTTCACTAATTCAAATTATACAATAAAAGACAAGTAAACTTGTAAGAAGATAGCTCATGAAAGCAGGGAACATAGAATCAAGCATTGAACCCTCACAGGAAGTGTATATCACTCTAATCTCTCAAGTGTCTAGGGTCAATCACTCTAATCTTCCCTAGTCATGCTTTCTAAACCTTGTTTCTTCATCTAACCAATCAACAAATATTTAGCATACCAATGCAAACATCATGAGGTCTTTTTAGGGTTGTAATGGAGCTGAGGTAAAAGTAAGGATATATGTATGGCCAAGTGAGCTTTATAAATTGAATCTTTGAGTAGTTTAAGATCTCACCTAACATATACATATTCTATAAAAATTTTAAAATTATACTTAGCCTCCCAAAATTCCCACTTTTGTATGATTCTCATACTCATGTACCAAATTATTGATATTTCTTTACTTTTATCACATGTGCATTGATCTTTCAACTTGACATTGGGGTAATTCTGTCCCCTTATTTGTTTGCTTATTTATTGAATTTTTTTTTGAATCATAAAAGCAAACATAACTTATCAATGCACATGGATTTCCCATTATTTTTCTATTTTGGTTTTTCATGAGTAGGTTTCCAAATTCCCAATATTCAAATAAATTAGAAACATGATACATTCCCTTATTAACCCATGTTTCCACAGTTTCCCCACACTTAATTGTTACACAATCCCTATCTTAAGCTAACCAAAGATTCAATTGGGATATTTAATTGTTTTTCTGCTTTAAGGCTAGTGATGTGGTAAAATACAGAACAAATGAGGATTAAAAGGCTCAAAGTGGCTGACAAGGGTGATTTAAAGGGTAGGCTTATTTGGGATAAGTGAGCAAAAATCAAACAATGGCCTCAATTATATGCAAGCATGTAAATACACTAAATAATGGACATATAGATTGGAACAAAATATAGATTACACTCATAGAGAAGGAAACACATAGGAATAAAATATTTATGGTTAACTAATGTAACCATATAAATAAGCTCAAATCTCACAGGTTGTGTGTTCTTTAGCTCAAAAACCATGTCTTAAATACAACTTCCAACAAGTTTTAACATAAAAATTTTTCAATTTAAATTAGTGAAAATTTTCAAAGATAGGGTCTTAAAAGAATTTTATTACTTTAACCAAGTAGTAAAATATGCACAAAAAAAATAAACATGCAATCAAACATGCAAATGCAACAATGAAAAACAAAAATTGGTGTTGAGAAGGGACTAACTAACCCGTGGAGATCGGTATCGACCTCCCCACATTTAAAGATTGCACCGTCCTCGGTGCATGCTGAGATGTGCAGGTGGATGGGGGTTGTAGTTCCTCAGCTAGTGCTCTTTTGTGTTCCTGTCCTTGCCGGTGGTTTGGGAGTAGCTTTCTCTCTTTACCTTTCTTGGTGGCCATCCTGAAAGGAGAAAAAGGAAAGTAACAAGCAAAGCTAGGGGATCCAGCAAGGAAGAGAGCGGGAAAGGTGGTAATCAATGCACAGTAAAGAAGAATGATGTTAACACATGGTCATGACTACATGTGAAAAGTCATCAATGGAAATATAGTAAGTGCATGTGATGACAGTTAAATGCAAGATGTTTATTGGCATGCTGGCAAAGGCATGAGTAGAATAGATCAAGCATTCAATGTCCAAGTTAGATTACCAAGTCTTTCAAACTAACAATCATGTTTGTAATAACAATTATATTTAATTAATAAAATATAAAAAGGGTTTTGTGAAAAGCAAGCATTTATAGTAATAGATTAAAAGAAATCTTAAAAATAGTGCACAATGCCATACGGACGTTTTCACAAACACATAGCATGCATGGTGAATAAGCTATTTGAAAGTATTAAATTGAACATGCAAGCAACCCTTTAAAAAGTAATATATAATTGTCAAATAATCCACAAAAATATAGAAAAACAATGACCCAAATAAAATTCCAACACCAATGAAAATAATGCAATGAATGAAAGTATGCAATTAAGTAAAAGGAAATGAAAGATAAGAAGAATGAGAAGGGGAAAGAAGGGAAGAAGAAGTAAGTAAGAAAGGAGGGAGAAAAAATTAGGATTGGGGAAGAAAAGATAAGATAATTGTCAAATTAGGATAAGCTGTGCGGCGCAAGCGATGCGGACGCGTGGGGCACGCGGTTGCGTGACTTGCACTTATACAGATTGACGCAGTCGCGTCGGTCACGCGGTCGCGTGACCCGTTTTATGCCACTGGCGCGAGGGTAGCCTCGTGCTCGCACAACTCTCTGTTCAAAATCATTAATTGCCAAATATTGGGTGACGCGATCGCGTGGGTGATGAGCGGATAATTTATACGCTTTTTGGCATTGTTTTTAGGTAGTTTTTAGTAACTTCAAGCTACTTTTAGGGATGTTTTCATTAGTTTTTATGTTAAATTCACATTTCTGGACTTTACTATGAGTTTGTGTATTTTTCTGTGATTTCAGGTAATTTCTGGCTGAAATTGAGGGATTTGAGCAAAACGCTGAAAGAAGGCTGACAAAAGGACTGCTGATGCTGTTGGAATCTGACCTCCCTGCACTCGAAATGGATTTTCTGGAGCTACAGAACTCTAAATGGCGTGCTCTCAACGGCGTTAAAAAGTAGACATCCAGAGATTTCCAGCAATATATAATAGTCCATACTTTATTCGGAAATTGACGACGTAACTTGGCGTTGAACGCCAAGTACATGGTGCTGTCTAGAGTTAAACGCCAGAAAAACGTCATGATCCGGAGTTGAACGCCCAAAACACGTCATAACTTGGAGTTCAACTCCAAGAGAAGCCTCAGCTCGTGGATAGATCAAGCTCAGCCCAAGCATACACCAAGTGGGCCCCGGAAGTGGATTTATGCATCAATTACTTACTCATGTAAACCCTAGTAGCTAGTCTAGTATATATAGGACATTTAACTAATGTATTAGACATCTTTTTAATCACTTTAGATCTAAAGAACATCTGGGGGCACATAGTTCTCAGATCATGGGGGCTGGCCATTCGGTCATGCCTGAACCTTTCACTTATGTATTTTCAACGGTGGAGTTTCTACACACCATAGATTAAGGGTGTGGAGCTCTGCTGTACCTCAAGTTTCAATACAATTATTATTACTTTCTATTCAATTCTCTTTTATTCTTATTCCAAGATATACGTTACACTTAACTTTGATGAATGTGATGATCCGTGACACTCATCATCATTCTCACCTATGAACGCGCGTGACTGACAACCACTTCCGTTCTACTCTAGGCCGGACGCATATCTCTTAGATTCCCCAACAGAATCTTTATGGTATAAGCTAGATAGATGGCGGCATTCATGGGGATCCGGAAGGTCTAACCTTGTCTGTGGTATTCCGAGTAGGATCCTGGGAATCCGGAAAGTCTAACCTTGTCTGTGGTATTCCGAGTAGGATTCCGGTATTGAATGACTGTGACGAGCTTCAAACTCCTGAAGGCTGGGCGTGATGACAAACGCAAAAGAATCAATGGATTCTATTCCAACCTAATTGAGAACCGACAGATGATTAGCCGTGCTGTGACAGAGCATTTGGACCATTTTCACTGAGAGGATGGGATGTAGCTATCAACCAAGGGTGATGCCTCCAGACGATTAGCCGTGCAGTGACAGCGCATAGGACCATTTTCCCGAGAGGATTAAAAGTAGCCATTAATGATGGTGATGCCCTACATACAGCTTGCCATGGAAAGGAGTAAGAAGAATTGGATGAATGTAATAAGAAAGTAGAGATTCAAGAAGAGCACAGCATCTCCATACGCCTATCTGAAATTTCCACTATTGATTTACATAAGTATTTCTATCCCTTTTTATTTTCTATTTATTATTAATTTTCGAAACCCATAACCATTTAATCTGCCTAACTGAGATTTACAAGGTGACCATAGCTTGCTTCATACCAATAATTTCCGTGGGATCGATCCTTACTCACGTAAGGTATTACTTGGACGACCCAGTGCACTTGCTGGTTAGTTGAACGGAGTTGTGTCCACACATAGCAGAGAGCCACAATAATAATTCCATATAAAATAAAGAATACAATATTGTGAGTATCACAATTTCGTCCACCAGTGGGGCACGCGGTTATGTGAGTGGCCATTATGAGGATATGATGCGGTCGCGTCGGTCACGCAGCCGCGTGGGAAGAATTGTGCGTTTAGCACCAATCCAACACCACTCTAGCACAACATTCGGTCATGCACCTTTTCTACGTCGAATTCCAAAGTACGCGGCCGCGTGAGTGACTCGGTCGCGTGGGAGGCCAGTGTTCCCACTCGACGCGGACGCGTCAGTGGCGCGGTCGCGTGAGGTCAAAGTATGCTAAAGGCGTGCCTCCAGCCCCGCTCCAGCGTGACTCTCTGTTTGTTTTTATTTTCTCCCCTCTCCTTGCGTCGCGGACGCGTCGCTGATGCGGTCGCGTTGCGTGGTATTTATTTTTTTTATATGCATGAAAAATGCAGAATGCAATACTAATATGAATGTTATGCAAAACTCCAGGTTCAATATAATAAGATAAAAGAAGACTCGGAAACAAATAAAACTAGATAAAAATGAAAAAGAAACGATCATACCATGGTGGGTTGTCTCCCACCTAGCACTTTTAGTTAAAGTCCTTAAGTTGGACATTTGAGGAGCTTCCTGTTATGGCGGCTTGTGCTTGAACTCATCCAGAAATCTCCACCAATGTTTGGAGTTTCAGTAGCCTCCGGGGTCCCAAACAAGGCGCAGAAACCCCTCAAGCAAGTTAAAGCAAGTGACAAGGCCCCAAGAGTGTTGATTTCTAGAGTGAATTCCAGGGTCCCAAATCTTGCTTTTGCACCCGTCTTCTTGTTGAGCAATATTGTTCCAGCCGGGTGGCAAACAGTCTGAATTATCACTGATGCAGCCAGACAACTTCCTAGACCCATTCTGTTGAGCTCTACACCAACCTTTGCGTTTAAATGTTGGGCACACAACCATGTTGAACCTTGCAGGATAAATCTTATCTCTGACCATCTTCTTCTTACTCTTAATGTCACAGAGAGCTCTAAGTTGACCATCCGTCTCCAGTAGCCCATATTCAAGTGGAATTAGAAAGCTAAGGGATATGAATTTTACCCACTTGAATGTTGTGAAGGATGATGGCAACTTAGGGGGAGGCGTTTGATGAGCGGATAATTTGTACGCTTTTTGGCATTATTTTTAGTATGTTTTTAGTATGATTTAGTTAGTTTTTAGTATATTTTTATTAGTTTTTAATTAAAATTCACTTTTCTGGACTTTACTATGAGTTTGTGTGTTTTTCTGTGATTTCAGGTATTTTCTGGCTGAAATTGAGGGACCTGAGCAAAAATCTGATTCAGAGACTGAAAAGGACTGCAGATGCTATTGGATTCTGACCTCCCTGCACTCGAAGTAGATTTTCTGGAGCTACAGAAGCCCAATTGGCGCGCTCTCAACGGCGTTGGAAAGTAGACATCCTGGGCTTTCCAGCAATATATAATAGTCTATACTTTGCCCAAAATTTGATGGCCCAAACCGGCGTTCAAAGTCACCTTCAGAATTCCCAGTGTTAAACGCCGGAACTGGCACCAAAGTGGGAGTTAAACGCCCAAACTGGCACAAAAGCTGGCGTTTAACTCCAAGAGAAGTCTCTACACGAAAATGCTTCAATGCTCAGCCCAAGCACACACCAAGTGGGCCCGGAAGTGGATTTTTATGTCTTTTACTCATCTTTGTAATTCTTAAGCTACTAGTTCCCTATAAATAGGACCTTTTACTATTGTATTTTCATCTTCGGACATCTAGTTCTTAGATCAGATCTTGGTTCTTCTGGTTCCCTCTTTGGGACCAAAGCCAATGATCACTCTTGTTCTTATGTATTTTCAACGGTAGAGTTTCTACACACCATAGATTAAGGTGTGGAGCTCCGCTGTACCTCGAGTATTAATGCAATTACTATTGTTCTTCTATTCAATTCCGCTTGTTCTTGTTCCAAGATATCACTTGTTCTTCAACTTGATGAATGTGATGATCCATGACACTCATCATCATTCTCACCTATGAACGTGTGACTGACAACCACCTCCGTTCTACCTTAGATTGAGTGAATATCTCTTGGATTCCTGATACACGATGCATGGTTGATCGCCTGACAACCGAGTGCTCGCCTGACAACCGAGCCAGCCATTCCGTGAGATCAGAGTCTTCGTGGTATAGGCAAGAACGGATGGCGGCATTCAAGAGAATCCGGAAGGTCTAACCTTGTCTGTGGTATTCTGAGTAGGATTCAATGATTGAATGACTGTGACGTGCTTCAAACTCCTGAGGGCGGGGCATTAGTGACAGACGCAAAAGAATCACTGGATTCTATTCCGGCCTGATTGAGAACCGACAGATGGATAGCCGTGCCGTGACAGGGTGCGTTGAACATTTCCACTGAGAGGATGGGAGGTAGCCACTGACAACGGTGAAACCCTTGCATAAGCTTGCCATGGAAAGGAGTAAGAAGGATTGGATGAAGACAGTAGGAAAGCAGAGAGACGGAAGGGACAAGCATCTTCATACGCTTATCTGAAGCTCTCACCAATGATATACATAAGTATCTCTATCTTTATCTTTATCTTTTATTCATATATCACCCATACCCATTTGAGTCTGCCTGACTAAGATTTACAAGGTGACCATAGCTTGCTTCATACCAACAATCTCCGTGGGATCGACCCTTACTCGCGTAAGGTTTATTACTTGGACGACCCAGTGCACTTGCTGGTTAGTTGTGCGGAGTTATGATAAAGAGCTGAGATTGCAATGAGCGTACCATGTTGATGGCACCATTGATGATCACAATTTCGCCCACCAAGTTTTTGGCGCCGTTGCCGGGGATTGTTTCGTGTATGGACAACTGACGGTTCATCTTGTTGCTTAGATTAGGTATTTTTCAGAATTCTTAAGAATGAGTTCTAGAGTTTCATGATGATCTGTTGAAATCTGGCTGGCTGAGAAGCCATGTCTAATCTTATTGGACCAAGGTTTCAACTGATCATCACAAGAGCTTATTGATCTCTTTCAATCTTGTTATTGGAGCAATGATCTGCTAAGGCTTGGCTGGCCATTGGTCATGTCTAGTGTTTTGGACCGAAGCTTTCTTTGAAAGCTTGGCTGGCTGTGAAGCCATGTCTAATTCCTGGACAGAAGTCTTAGACTAGCATTGCAATGATTCCTGGAATCCAAATTGAGAATTCTGAAACCTTTATTTTCTATTTCCATATAATTTTCGAAAAATCCAAAAAAATTTTCAAAATCATAAAAACCAAAAATATTTTATGTTTCTTGTTTGAGTCTAGTGTCTAATTTTAAGTTTGGTGTCTTGCATGCATTGTTTATTTGATCTTGGTTCTATTTTCAAGTCAATAGTACAGGGAACTGAAGATTCAGAACATGCAGCAGAGGAATTACACAGAAAAAGCTGGGCGTTCAAAACGCCCAGTGAAGAAGGATAGACTGGCGTTTAAACGCCAGCCAGGGTGCCTGGTTGGGCGTTTAACGCCCAAAAGGGTAGTTGATGCCAAGGCATCTTAGGCTAGTTTCACTAGCATTTTTCTGTTAGTTTTAGTTGTTTTATACATTTTCTTGAGCTTAAAGTAACCAAGAATGGTTAAATGAATAACAAAGCAATGAACCATCCAAACAGTATGATTTTGATGCAAATTCCATGAGTTTTTAGTTATATTACTTGAATGCTATGAATGGAAGATTTCTCATGAAATTTTGCAAGACTTTGATGCAGTTGTTTGGATGATTTCAGGGAAGAAGAGGTTAGGCAAGGAAGCAACAAAATCAATAAAGGAAGCTTGAATATCACATGTGGAGTTTAAGCTCCAGTTTAAGTTCCAGTTTAAGCTCCAGTTTAAGCTCCAGTTTAAGCTTAAACTGGAGCTTAAACGCCAAAATCATGAAAGCTGAGGAAAAGCTGAAAGTGGCGTTTAACCTCCAGTTTAACCTTAAACTGGAAGTTAAACGCCAGAAATGGGAAATGCACCAGGGAGCCATTTCCGCGTTTAAGCTCCAGTTTAACCTTAAACTGGAGCTTAAACGTGTTCGACCAAAATCCACACTCCAGGGTTACTTTCTTCATTTCCACGTTTAAGCTTCAGTTTAACCTTAAACTGAAGCTTAAACGTGTTCGACAATTCCACACTCCAGGGTTGCCTTCTTCCATTTCCACGTTTAAGCTTCAGTTTAACCTTAAACTGAAGCTTAAACGTGATTGAATTATACCACCTCCAGGAGTGTCCAACGTTTAAGTTGCAGTTTAAGCTTAAACTGCAACTTAAACGCCACTAATTAAAAAGGTTTCTGGGCCAAAGATATTGTAGTTTAAGTTAGCATTTGAGTACAAACATTAACTTAAACGTACTCTGGTATGAAACCCAATTGAATATCATGGTTTATGGGATTGGGCCTGAAGAATTGATGAGTCTGGAATTTCAATTTGTTGAGTCATGTGTCATTACTTGATTATCACTAAGTTGGCCCAATGAATGTTACAGAATTGGATCAGCAGCCTCATCAGGATTATGGATCATAAACCCAAAGCAAAAGGAAATCAGGGAAAGGCCTCAAAGCCCAAGAAACACAACAGAAGCTCAATTTAGAAAGTGTATAAATAGGATAGAATTTAATTTGGTTAGGAGACGAGAAACTTTTGGATCATTTTGCTAGTTTTCATACTTTTTGTAATTGAATTCAGAGCTATGACTCACTAAACCCCTTTCATTGGGTTAGGGATCTCTATTGTAATTCAATGAATCAATAATAGTTTTTATCTTCTTCTTCAATCTTTTCTCTTGAATTTTGTTAGAAAGCTTCTCGATCTAATTCCATTGGTTAGTTGTCTTGGGAAAGAAACTATCCATAATTGGAATCCTTCGGAACCTTGGGAAAGGAATGGAGGATTCATGCTAGAGAAGCTTTCTCACAGTGAATTGGATTGGGGTTTGGATGGATATTGTGACATGTAATCCTACCAAATTGTGGTTCATGAAACTGTGTGGTATAATCAGTGATCGAGCATCATCTCTTCTTATGAACATTTAAACCAAGGGATTGGGAATTTGTTTGTCTTTAGAGAGAATTGGTGAGCCAAGGGATTGGGATCCAATCATATAAGATTGCCAAGCAAAATTCAATGAATGCATTGGTTGAGGAAGGGATAAAAATGTTTTGATTCGGAGATCTCAATATCTCCTGAAACCCAATGAATTCCCCATTTCTGATCTACCACTTTCTCTTTACATTCTGCAATTAAATTCATGCAATCACCCCGATCCCTTTTAATTTCAGCAATTTAGCTTCTCGCTCTTAATTCATGCAATTTAAGATTCCGCAATTTCAATTTCTTGCCATTTACGTTTCCAGTCAATTTTACATTCCGCAATTCTCATCTAAATCTTTATTCCGCTCAACTAGAACACACTTCTAATCCGAATTGCTCACTCAACCAATCCTTGTAGGATTCGACCTCACTCTATTGTGAGTTTTTACTTGACGATAACCGGTGCACTTGCCGGAAGAAATTTTTGCCGATCGTGCAATTTCCTAAAATCTTAGCTATCAAGTTTATGGCGCCGTTGCCGGGGATTGGTTTTCGATTGACAATTCTCAAATTGGAAGTTAACTAGATTGAGCATTTTTCTTGTTTTGTTAATTCAGTTCAAGTTACTTGTTGAATTTTAATTTCTGCACTCGGTTACTTGCTTTATTTCTTTATGCCTTTAAATTCAAGCAACTAACTCACTGACTCACTAACTATTTGAATTAATTCCTCAACTGCTCTAACCATACTCTTCCATTAACCAAGAGTATTTCACTTGTTTGTTGCCTGAGCTGTGTTCTTGTATGACAGGTAGGAGAGGAGAGACATCAACTCCTCCATATACCGAACCAGAAAGGACCCTTCATAAACTTAGAAGGGAAGCAAGAGGGAAGAGAGTAGTGGAAGAAGAAGAATCTGAAGGAGAATCTGAGGACAATTTTGAGGAAGCTCTAGATCTCAACATGGATAGAGAAGTTCACAACCATGAGAGAGCTGATGGAAACAATGCCATTCCCGAGAGGAGGGTTCTTGGTTCATACATAAACCCAACCTCTGGGAATTATGGTAGCAGCATTCA
Source organism: Arachis hypogaea (assembly GCF_003086295.3). Classification (NCBI taxonomy): domain Eukaryota; kingdom Viridiplantae; phylum Streptophyta; class Magnoliopsida; order Fabales; family Fabaceae; genus Arachis; species Arachis hypogaea. The sequence continues at coordinate 62,605,894 of NC_092037.1, forward strand.
GAAACCACCCATTCAGGCCAACAATTTTGAACTCAAACCACAGCTGATATCACTGGTGGAGAATCATTGTTCATTTGGTGGGAGTGCTAATGAAGATCCAAACCAACATCTCACAAAATTTCTGAGAATTTGCGACACTGTGAAGTCCAATGGAGTCCAGGAAGATGCCTATAAACTGCTCTTGTTCCCATTTTCACTTAGGGACAAGGCAGCTAAGTGGCTGGAATCATTCCCAAAGGGGAGCCTAACAACCTGGGATGAGGTGGAAAGCAAGTTTCTGGCACGTTTTTACCCCCCACAAAAGGTCAATAGGCTTCGATCTGAAGTTCAGACCTTTAGACAACAAGATGGTGAAACTCTCTACGAGGCATGGGAGAGGTTCAAGGAGTTGACAAGGAAATGCCCACCAGACATGTTCCATGACTGGGTGCAATTGCATATTTTCTATGATGGACTTTCTTATGAATCAAGGAAGGCTGTAGACCATTCATCAGGAGGTTCATTGAACAGGAAAAAGACTGTGGAAGAAGCCATTGAAGTGATTGAGACAGTGGCTGAGAATGAGTACTACTATGCTTCAGAGAGACACAACACTAAGGGAGTCATGGAGCTGAACCATGTTGATACAATTCTAGCCCAAAACAAGGTGTTTGCCAAGCAACTAGTAGAGCTCACCAGGAAATTAGAAACAAATCAAGTGGCTGCAATACACACACAAGATCAAGAGGAAGTAAGCACTGAAGGAGGTGATTGGGAAGAGGCCAACTATGTGGGAAATCAACAAAGGCAACCATATGATCCACATTCCAACACTTACAACCCAGGCTGGAAAAACCACCCAAACTTTGGGTGGGGAAACCAGCAAACCCAACCACAAAACCACAAACCTTACAACCCCAACCAACATAACAATTCCACATACCAAAACTCCAACCAAAGATCATACCAAGCCACACAAAACACTTACTCCCAACCACCATATCATGGCCAAAATAATCAACCTGCCCAACCTAATCCGAACCAACAATTTCAAGATCAATTAAACAGGATAGAAGGAATGCTTGCAAACATGGGTCAGGACATAAGTGAGTTGAAAAGCTTTAGGGATGATGTGAGATCTACCTTAAGGAACCATGGTGAAAAACTCAAGAGGATGGAGTCTCGAGTAGGAGAGCTATCTCAACAGGCCCCCAAGTCAACTGCAGTGTTCCCTAGTGACACAGAAAAGAATCCTAAAGGGGAACAAAAGGGAGTGAGATGGGAAGAATGCAAGGCCATCACCATATTGAAGGAAGTCTTAGAAGAAGAAGGAATCAGACCCTCAGAACAGGAGCCAGAAATCTTGAAGGAAGGTGTGGAAGAAGCTAAGCAGGAAAGTGAAACTGAGCAAGCCAAGGAACTGCAAAATAAAGGCATGCTGGAAACATACCAACCAAAAGCACCATTTCCTCAGAGGTTAGGAGGAGGTGAAAAAGGGAAAACATATTCAAGGTTTTTAGAGACATTTAAGTCTCTCCATATCAATATTCCCTTTCTTGAGATTCTCCAGCAGATGCCTACACATATCAAGTATTTGAAGGAATTGCTGAGCAAGAAAAGAGTTTTGAAGGGAGGACAAACTGTAATAATGAACAAAGAATGCAGTGCCCTCATCAAGAAGGACATAGTCTCTAAGAAAACAGACCCAGGAAGTTTTCATATCCCCTGCATCATAGGGGAAACAAAAATTGACAGAGGATTCTGTGATCTAGGAGCTAGCATAAATGTGATGCCTCTAACTCTTATGAAGAGACTACAACTGAATGAGGTGAGATCCACCGATGTAATCATACAACTGGCTGACAAAACTCAGAAGCAAGCTGAAGGGGTAGTTGAGAATGTGCTGGTGAAAGTGGGAAATTATTTCTTCCCCACAGACTTTGTCATTTTGGACATGGAGGAAAGCTACCTACACTCTATCATTCTGGGAAGGCCATTTCTAGCCACTGCTAGAGCGCTCATAGATGTAGAACAAGGAGAGCTAATTTTGAGAATACATGATGAACAGCTCATTTTCCATGTTTTCAAACCTGCATCTGAGCCTGAACCAGAACCTGAAAAGCCTAAGGATGATAGTAGCCATCTGTGTTTGGAGGAAAGCAATCCAGCAACTGAAACTCTGAAACAGTCCTTGGAAGGCAAATAAGAATTGCAAGAGTTAAAGCCACAAGAATCAATAGAAACAGATCAGAAGGATCCTCCTGGCATAAGGTTCAATGAAGAAATCCTCAAGAGAGAGGGAAGAACTGTAAAGAAATTGCCAAGAGGGTGGAGAAACAAGAAAATTCCCACTGAAGGTTTCTCTCCGGGAGATAAAGTGATATCAAGTCATTATCTGCCAATCCCACCTGGCCTCAAAACCATTCCTTCCCAGCTCCCTCAAGTGTTCACAATCAGGAAAGTTCTTTCTATGGAACATTTGGAAATCATGAAGGAATCAAATGGGGACATTTTCATAGTGAGAGGAGAGGACATCAAGCACTACAATCCACCCTAACAAGGGACAACCGTCAAGCTAATGACGTTAAAGAAGCGCTTGTTGGGAGGCAACCCAACCTGAGGTAATACTCCTTTGCTGTTTCTTTTATTTGTTTCAATAAAAAGGTGAAGTAGTTTCTGTGCATTGCAAAGAATTAAGTTTGGTGTTTCACACCAAACAATGAATTCGTGGATCAATAATTCAAAGAGGAATGTGTGACTCTAAGTTTGGTGTTCCACCATACAGATCAACTGAACACAACAACCTTTGAATTATATGAAAGGAACAACCATTCTAAGCAATCACAGAAATGCTTAAAATCCTTAGCAGCAACTTCATTCCAAGGAGAATTCAAGGATTCAAAGAGCAGAGGAGTAAGTAGGAGACTAAGTTTGGTGTTCACACACCAACTTAAGACTCAGACACTTGCCCATACATAGTTGAGCTAACCACTCAAGTGCTTGAGAAGCAAGCAACTTCATCACTCTTTACAGGAAAGGAAACAAGGATCTTAGAAAGAACATGAAGCAACAACTAGGAGAAGAAGGAGAAATCAAATTGTTTCCTGGCAACAAAGAGAAAACAAGAAATTTCACAAGGTGGTGTTGTTCCTTGACCATTCTTTAAAAGGCAAACAAAAGCATGCTTGTTCTGGTTTAAACTGTAATTGTTGAATCTTTCTGGAATGTGAAGTTTTTAGTATGAGTGTTGGTTTACTGCTTTGAATAAAGTGAATGCCTAGATGTTTGGATATAACTTCACCTTCTTAAACAAATGCTTGCCATGCTTGTTCTGTTTCCAAAAATAAAAGAAAAGTTGAACAAAAGTAACTTGGCTCAATTAGTGACAAATCAAGTAGAATTAAGTGGTGGTATGCATGCTTGATTGTTTAGTCAGATCACTGGAAATTGAGTGTAGAATTATCATTTTTGTGTAGAAGTTTGAATACTGTCTATGGATCTTGATGAATAAATGTCTTTGGCCATGAAAAAGAAAGAAAAAGAAGAAGAAAAAGCCACTGAAAAAGGGCAACCAAAAAGCAAAAAAAAAAATTGAGAAAATAAGCTAGGCACCAATGGTTTGAACTTCTGAGACAAATGCCTGTGGTGTTTATGTATTAAGGATATGCTTGGATGAATAGGTTCTGAGGAGTGTTTCAACACTTGGTAACTTAGGTTAACTAACCCGGGATTATCAACCAAAAGTCCATTATCAAGAGCAACCTAAATACAAAACATTTAGTCACACAAAGAGGTGCTGGGCACCAATGTCTCAAGAAGAAATGTGAACTAAAATGCCTGTAGTGGATATGTGTAGTGCACTGATAAGAAAAAGAAAATGCCAAAGGCTTGTGCAACACAGACACTGAGCAAACAAGGAGCAAAGGAGCTCTAAGAAAAAGAAAAACAAAGAAGGGAAAAGTGCCAAGGACATAAGAATAACAAGAGGCCATAGCAGTGTTTGATGGATGCAATGAAAAAGTGATAATCTTACCTGATAAGAATGAAAAAAGTGATGCTGCAACTTTTTGCATAAAACCCTTCTGATGAACTTCAAGTGCTTACTAATATAGCCAATGTAATTGCTTTCTGTTTCATACTTTCTTCTCAAATAACTCAGGACTTGCTTAGGGACAAGCAAGTATTAGGTTTGGTGTTGTGATGCCAAGGCATCTTAGGCTAGTTTCACTAGCATTTTTCTGTTAGTTTTAGTTGTTTTATGCATTTTCTTGAGCTTAAAGTAACCAAGAATGGTTAAATGAATAACAAAGCAATGAACCATCCAAACAGTATGATTTTGATGCAAATTCCATGAGTTTTTAGTTATATTACTTGAATGCTATGAATGGAAGATTTCTCATGAAATTTTGCAAGACTTTGATGCAGTTGTTTGGATGATTTCAGGGAAGAAGAGGTTAGGCAAGGAAGCAACAAAATCAATAAAGGAAGCTTGAATATCACATGTGGAGTTTAAGCTCCAGTTTAAGTTCCAGTTTAAGCTCCAGTTTAAGCTCCAGTTTAAGCTCCAGTTTAAGCTTAAACTGGAGCTTAAACGCCAAAATCATGAAAGCTGAGGAAAGGCTGAAAGTGGCGTTTAACCTCCAGTTTAACCTTAAACTGGAAGTTAAACGCCAGAAATGGGAAATGCACCAGGGAGCCATTTCCGCGTTTAAGCTCCAGTTTAACCTTAAACTGGAGCTTAAACGTGTTCGACCAAAATCCACACTCCAGGGTTACTTTCTTCATTTCCACGTTTAAGCTTCAGTTTAACCTTAAACTGAAGCTTAAACGTGTTCGACAATTCCACACTCCAGGGTTGCCTTCTTCCATTTCCATGTTTAAGCTTCAGTTTAACCTTAAACTGAAGCTTAAACGTGATTGAATTATACCACCTCCAGGAGTGTCCAACGTTTAAGTTGCAGTTTAAGCTTAAACTGCAACTTAAACGCCACTAATTAAAAAGGTTTCTGGGCCAAAGATATTGCAGTTTAAGTTAGCATTTGAGTACAAACATTAACTTAAACGTACTCTGGTATGAAACCCAATTGAATATCATGGTTTATGGGATTGGGCCTGAAGAATTGATGAGTCTGGAATTTCAATTTGTTGAGTCATGTGTCATTACTTGATTATCACTAAGTTGGCCCAATGAATGTTACAGAATTGGATCAGCAGCCTCATCAGGATTATGGATCATAAACCCAAAGCAAAAGGAAATCAGGGAAAGGCCTCAAAGCCCAAGAAACACAACAGAAGCTCAATTTAGAAAGTGTATAAATAGGATAGAATTTAATTTGGTTAGGAGACGAGAAACTTTTGGATCATTTTGCTAGTTTTCATACTTTTTGTAATTGAATTCAGAGCTATGACTCACTAAACCCCTTTCATTGGGTTAGGGAGCTCTATTGTAATTCAATGAATCAATAATAGTTTTTATCTTCTTCTTCAATCTTTTCTCTTGAATTTTGTTAGAAAGCTTCTCGATCTAATTCCATTGGTTAGTTGTCTTGGGAAAGAAACTATCCATAATTGGAATCCTTCGGAACCTTGGGAAAGGAATGGAGGATTCATGCTAGAGAAGCTTTCTCACAGTGAATTGGATTGGGGTTTGGATGGATATTGTGACATGTAATCCTACCAAATTGTGGTTCATGAAACTGTGTGGTATAATCAGTGATCGAGCATCATCTCTTCTTATGAACATTTAAACCAAGGGATTGGGAATTTGTTTGTCTTTAGAGAGAATTGGTGAGCCAAGGGATTGGGATCCAATCATATAAGATTGCCAAGCAAAATTCAATGAATGCATTGGTTGAGGAAGGGATAAAAATGTTTTGATTCGGAGATCTCAATATCTCCTGAAACCCAATGAATTCCCCATTTCTGATCTACCACTTTCTCTTTACATTCTGCAATTAAATTCATGCAATCACCCCGATCCCTTTTAATTTCAGCAATTTAGCTTCTCGCTCTTAATTCATGCAATTTAAGATTCCGCAATTTCAATTTCTTGCCATTTACGTTTCCAGTCAATTTTACATTCCGCAATTCTCATCTAAATCTTGATTCCGCTCAACTAGAACACACTTCTAATCCGAATTGCTCACTCAACCAATCCTTGTGGGATTCGATCTCACTCTATTGTGAGTTTTTACTTGATGATAACCGGTGCACTTGCCGGAAGGAATTTTTGCCGATCGTGCAATTTCCTAAAATCGTAGCTATCAGTAGTGCATTGGGTGTTAAACGCCAGAATGTGCACCATTCTGGACGTTTAACGCCAGGATGGCACAAGAGGGAAGATTTTGTTTTCAAATCAATTTTTTTCAAGTTTTCAAAGTTTTTCAAAATCAAATCTCTTTCAAATCATATCTTTTCAATCAAATCTTTTTCAAAATCAATTTCTTTCCTTTTTCAAAGATACTTGCTAACAATTAATGATTGATTGAACATTTCAAGTATGATGCCTTTTCCGTTGAGAGAGGTTTAATGTTTGAATCATATCTTTTCTTGTTAGGCAAGTCATTAATTTTTAAAATCAAATCTTTTTAAAATTGTTTTCAAATCATATCTTTTCAATCATATCTTTTTAAAAACCATAACTTTTCAATCATATCTTTTTAATCACATCTTTTTCAAAATAGTTTTCAATCATATCTTTTTAAATTCTAAGTTCAAAATCTTTTTCAAAAATTACTTTATTTCCCACTTTTAGTTTTCGAAAATTATTAATCAATTTTTCAAAATGTTTTTAAAATCTTTTTAATTAATTTTCGAAAAATCTCTTCCCCTCTTCTCACATCCTTCTAATTATGGAGTACCACTCCTCCTCAATGCACAATTCGAACTCTATCTGACTAAGTTCGAATTCTTCTCCTTCTTCCTTCTATTTTTCTTTTTTTCTGACACCTCAAGGAATCTCTATACTGTGATACAGAGGATTCCATATTTTCTTGTTCTCTTCTCTTTCATATGAGCAGGAACAAAGACAAAAGCATTCTTGTTGAAGCTGACCCTGAACCTGAAAGGACCTTGAAGCGAAAGCTAAGAGAAGCTAAGGCACAACTCTCTGTAGAGGACCTAACAGAAATCTTCAAAGAAGAAGACATGGCAGCCGAAAACAACAACAATGCAAACAATGCAAGGAAGGTGCTGGGTGACTTTACTGCACCTACTCTCGACTTCTATGGGAGAAGCATCTCTATCCCTGCCATTGGAGCAAACAACTTTGAGCTTAAGCCTCAATTAGTTTCTCTAATGCAACAGAATTGCAAGTTCCATGGACTTCCATTGGAAGATCCTCATCAGTTCTTAGCTGAATTCTTGCAAATCTGTGACACTGTCAAGACTAATGGGGTTGACCCTGAGGTCTACAGACTTATGCTATTCCTTTTTGCTGTAAGAGACAGAGCTAGGACATGGTTGGACTCACAACCTAAAGAAAGCCTGGACTCATGGGAAAAGCTAGTCAATGCCTTCTTGGCAAAGTTCTTTCCACCTCAAAAATTGAGTAAGCTTAGAGTGGAAGTCCAAACCTTCAGACAGAAGGATGGAGAATCCCTCTATGAAGCTTGGGAAAGATACAAACAATTGATCAGAAAATGTCCTTCTGACATGCTTTCTGAATGGAGCATCATAGGTATTTTCTATGATGGTCTCTCTGAACTATCCAAGATGTCTTTGGATAGCTCTGCTGGAGGATCTCTTCATCTGAAGAAGACGCCTACAGAAGCTCAAGAGCTAATTGAAATGGTTGCAAATAACCAATTCATGTACACTTCTGAAAGGAATCCTGTGAACAATGGGACTAATCAGAAGAAAGGAGTTCTTGAGATTGATACTCTGAATGCCATATTGGCTCAGAATAAAATATTGACTCAACAAGTCAATTTGATTTCTCAAAGTCTGTCTGGAATGCAAAATGCACCAAGCAGTACTAAGGATGCTTCATCTGAAGAAGAAGCTTATGATCCTGAGAACCCTTCAATGGAAGAGGTGAATTACATGGGAGAACCCTATGGAAACACCTATAATTTTTCATGGAGAAATCACCCAAATTTCTCATGGAAGGATCAACAGAGACCTCAACAAGGTTTCAACAACAATAATGGTGGAAGAAACAGGTTTAGCAATGGCAAGCCTTTTCCATCATCTTCTTAGCAATAGACAGAGAATTCTAAGCAGAGCCACTCTGACTTAGCAACCATGGTCTCTGATCTGATCAAAACCACTCAAAGTTTCATGAATGAAACAAGGTCCTCCATTAGGAATTTGGAGGCACAAGTGGGACAGCTGAGCAAGAAAATTACTGAACTCCCTCCTAGTACTCTTCCAAGTAATACAGAAGAAAATCCAAAAGGAGAGTGCAAGGCCATCAACATGGCCGAATTTGAAGAGGAAGGAGAGGAAGTGAACGCCACTGAGGAAGACCTCAATAGGCGTGCACTGACCTCCACTAAGTTCCCCAATGAGGAACCATGGGAATCTGAGGCTCAAAATGAGACCATAGAGATTCCATTGGACTTGCTTCTGCCTTTCATGAGCTCTGATGAGTATTCCTCCTCTGAAGAGGATGAGTATGTCACTGAAGAGCAAGTTGCTACATACCTTGGAGCAATCATGAAGCTAAATGACAAGTTATTTGGAAATGAGACTTGGGAGGATGAACCCCCTTTGCTCACCAAAGAACTGGATGACTTGTCTAGGCAAAAATTACCTCAAAAGAGGCAGGACCCTGGGAAGTTCTCCATACCTTGTACCATAGGCACCATGACCTTCAAGAAGGCTCTGTGTGACTTAGGGTCAAGTGTAAACCTCATGCCTCTCTCTGTAATGGAGAAGCTAGGGATCTTTGAGGTACAAGCTGCAAGAATCTCACTAGAGATGGCAGACAATTCAAGAAAACAAGCTTATGGACTTGTAGAGGATGTTTTGGTAAAGATTGAAGACCATTACATCCCTGCTGATTTCATAGTCCTAGAGACTGGGAAGTGCATGGATGAATCTATCATCCTTGGCGGACCCTTCCTAGCCACAGCTAAGGCTGTGATTGATGTTGATAGAGGCGAACTGATCATTCAAGTGAATAAAGAATCTTTTGTGTTTAAGGCTCAAGGATATCCCTCTGTCACCATGGAGAGGAAGCATGAAGAGCTTCTCTCAAATCAGAGCCAAACAGAGCCCCCACAGTCAAACTCTAAGTTTGGTGTTGGGAGGCCACAACCAAACTCTAAGTTTGGTGTTGAACCCCCACATTCAAACTCTAAGTTTGGTGTTGGGAGGTTCCAACATTGCTCTGAGCATTTGTGAGGCTCCATGAGAGCCCTCTGTCAAGCTACTGACATTAAAGAAGCGCTTGTTGGGAGGCAACCCAATGTCATATTTTATCTATGTTCCTTTGTTATTTTATGTTTTCTGTAGGTTGATGATCATGAGAAGTCACAAAATCAATTGAAAAAGCAAAAACAGAATGAAAAACAGGAAGAAAAATAGCACACCCTGGAGGAAGAACCTACTGGCGTTTAAACGCCAGTAAGGCTAGCAGATGGGCGTTTAACGCCCAGTCTGGCACCATTCTGGGCGTTTAACGCCAGAAAGGGGCACCAGACTGGCGTTAAACGCCAGGAAAGGGCAAGAACCTGGCGTTAAATGCCAGAAATGGGCACCAGCCCGGCGTTTAACGCCAGAATTGGCTCAAAACGCATTTTTGCATGCCATTTGGTGCAGGGATGACGTTTTCTTGACACCTCAAGATCTGTGGACCCCACAGGATCCCCACCAACCCCACCACTCTCTCCCTTCTTCACCCATTCACCAATCACCTCAACACCTCTTCCCCAAAAACCCTTCACCTATCAAATCCTATCTTTCTCTTCACCACTCACATCCATCCTTCATAAAACCCCACCTACCTCACCCTTCAAATTCAAACCACTTTCCCTCCCAAACCTACCCATACATGACCGAACCATGAGCCCCCCCTCTCCTATATAAACCCTTCTTCACCCCTTCATTTTCACACAACCTAAACACCACTTCTCCCCCTCTTTGGCCGAACACAAAGCCATTCCCTTCTTCCTCATTTCTTCTTCTTCTACTCTCTTCTTTCTTCTTTTGCTCGAGGACGAGCAAACCTTTTAAGTTTGGTGTGGTAAAAGCATTGTTTTTTATTTTTCCATAACCATTTATGGCATCCAAGGCCGGAGAAACCTCTAGAAAGAGGAAAGGGAAGGCAAAAGCTTCCACCTCCGAGTCATGGGAGATGGAGAGATTCATCTCAAGGGTGCATCAAGACCACTTCTATGAAGTTGTGGCCTTGAAGAAGGTGATCCCCGAGGTCCCTTTTTCACTCAAAAAGAGTGAATATCCGAAGACCCGACATGAGATCCGAAGAAGAGGTTGGGAAGTTCTTACCAACCCCATTCAACAAGTCGGAATCTCAATGGTTCAAGAGTTCTATGCCAATGCATGGATCACCAAGAACCATGATCAAAGTGTGAACCCGGATCCAAAGAATTGGCTTACTATGGTTCGGGGGAAATACTTGGATTTTAGTCCGGAAAATATAAGGTTGGCATTCAACTTGCCTATGATGCAAGGAGATGAACATCCTTACACAAGAAGGGTCAACTTTGATCAAAGGTTGGAACAAGTCCTCACTGACATTTGTGAAGAGGGCACCCAATGGAAGAGAGATTCAAGAGGGAAGCCGGTCCAATTGAGAAGGCATGACCTCAAGCCCATGGCTAGAGGATGGTTGGAGTTTATCCAACGCTCAATCATTCCCACTAGCAACCGGTCTGAAGTTACTCTAGACCGAGCCATCATGATCCATAGCATCATGATTGGAGAAGAAGTGGAAGTTCATGAGGTTATAGCCCAAGAACTTTATAAGGTGGCGGACAAGTCCTCTACCTTGGCAAGGTTAGCCTTTCCTCACCTCATTTGTCACCTCTGTTATTCAGTTGGAGTTGACATAGAGGGAGACATCCCCATTGATGAGGACAAGCCCATTACTAAGAAGAGGATGGAGCAAACAAGAGACCCCTCTCATCATGAGATCCCTGAGATGCCTCAAGGGATGCACTTTCCTCCACAAGACTATTGGGAGCAACTGAACACCTCCCTAGGAGAATTGAGTTCCAACATGGGACAACTAAGGGTGGAGCACCAAGAACATTCCATCCTCCTCCATGAAATTAGAGAAGATCAAAGAATCATGAGAGAGGAGCAACAAAGACAAGGAAGAGACATTGAGGAGCTCAAGCACTCCATAAGACCTTCAAGAGGAAGAACAAGCCGCCATCACTGAGGTGGACCCGTTCTTTAATCTCCTTGTTCTTTATTTTCCTGTTTTTCAAAAATTTCATGCTTATGTTTGTCTATGTTTGTGTCTTATGATCATTAGTGTCTTAGTGTCTATGCCTTAAAGTTATGAATGTCCTATGAATCCATCACCTTTCTTAAATAAACAATGTTCTTAAATTGAAAAAGAGAAGAATTGCATGAATTTCAGATTTTATAACAGATTAATTATTTTGATGTGGAGGCAACACTTTTGTTTTCTGAATGTATGCTTAAACAGTGCATATGTCTTTTGAATTTGTGGTTCATGAATGTTGGCTCTTGAAAGAATGATGAAAAAGGAGACATGTTACTGAGGATCTAAAAAATCATAAAAATGATTCTTGAAGCAAGAAAAAGCAGTGAATACAAAAAAAAAAGGAGAAAAACGAAAAAAAAAGGGAGAAAAAGAAAAAGAAAGAAAAAGAAAGAAATAAAGTTGTGATCCAAGGCAAAAATAGTGTGCTTAAGAACCCTAGACACCTCTAATTGGGGACTCTAGCAAAGCTGAGTCACAATCTGAAAAGGTTCACCCAATTATGTGTCTGTGGCATGTATGTATCCGGTGGTAATACTGGAAGACAGAGTGCTTTGGGCCACAGCCAAGACTCAATAAGTAGCTGTGTTCAAGAATCATCATACTTAACTAGGAGAATCAATAACACTATCTGGATTCTGAGTTCCTAAAGAAGCCAATCATTCTGAATTTCAAAGGATAGAGTGAGATGCCAAAACTATTCAGAGGCAAAAAGCTAAAAGCCCCGTTCATCTAATTAATACTGATCTTCATAGATGTTTTTGGAATTCATTGCATATTCTCTTCTTTTATCTTATTTGATTTTCGGTTGCTTGAGGACAAGCAACAATTTAAGTTTGGTGTTGTGATGAGCGGATAATTTGTACGCTTTTTGGCATTATTTTTAGTATGTTTTTAGTATGATTTAGTTAGTTTTTAGTATATTTTTATTAGTTTTTAATTAAAATTCACTTTTCTGGACTTTACTATGAGTTTGTGTGTTTTTCTGTGATTTCAGGTATTTTCTGGCTGAAATTGAGGGACCTGAGCAAAAATCTGATTCAGAGACTGAAAAGGACTGCAGATGCTGTTGGATTCTGACCTCCCTGCACTCGAAGTGGATTTTCTGGAGCTACAGAAGCCCAATTGGCGCGCTCTCAACGGCGTTGGAAATAGACATCCTGGGCTTTCCAGCAATATATAATAGTCCATACTTTGCCCAAGATTTGATGGCCCAAACCGGCGTTCAAAGTCACCTTCAGAATTCCCAGCGTCAAACGCCGGAACTGGCACCAAAGTGGGAGTTAAACGCCCAAACTGGCACAAAAGCTGGCGTTTAACTCCAAGAGAAGTCTCTACACGAAAATGCTTCAATGTTCAGCCCAAGCACACACCAAGTGGGCCCGGAAGTGGATTTTTATGTCTTTTACTCATCTTTGTAATTCTTAAGCTACTAGTTCCCTATAAATAGGACCTTTTACTATTGTATTTTCATCTTCGGACATCTAGTTCTTAGATCAGATCTTGGTTCTTCTGGTTCCCTCTTTGGGACCAAAGCCAATGATCACTCTTGTTCTTATGTATTTTCAACGGTGGAGTTTCTACACACCATAGATTAAGGTGTGGAGCTCTGCTGTACCTCGAGTATTAATGCAATTACTATTGTTCTTCTATTCAATTCCGCTTGTTCTTGTTCCAAGATATCACTTGTTCTTCAACTTGATGAATGTGATGATCCGTGACACTCATCATCATTCTCACCTATGAACGTGTGACTGACAACCACCTCCGTTCTACCTTAGATTGAGTGAATATCTCTTGGATTCCTGATACACGATGCATGGTTGATCGCCTGACAACCGAGTGCTCGCCTGACAACCGAGCCAGCCATTCCATGAGATCAGAGTCTTCGTGGTATAGGCAAGAACTGATGGCGGCATTCAAGAGAATCCGGAAGGTCTAACCTTCTCTGTGGTATTCTGAGTAGGATTCAATGATTGAATGACTGTGACGTGCTTCAAACTCCTGAGGGCGGGGCGTTAGTGACAGACGCAAAAGAATCACTGGATTCTATTCCGGCCTGATTGAGAACCGACAGATGGATAGCCGTGCCGTGACAGGGTGCGTTGAACATTTCCACTGAGAGGATGGGAGGTAGCCACTGACAACGGTGAAACCCTTGCATAAGCTTGCCATGGAAAGGAGTAAGAAGGATTGGATGAAGACAGTAGGAAAGCAGAGAGACGGAAGGGACAAGCATCTTCATACGCTTATCTGAAGCTCTCACCAATGATATACATAAGTATCTCTATCTTTATCTTTATGTTTTATTCATATATCACCCATACCCATTTGAGTCTGCCTGACTAAGATTTACAAGGTGACCATAACTTGCTTCATACCAACAATCTCCGTGGGATCGACCCTTACTCGCGTAAGGTTTATTACTTGGACGACCCAGTGCACTTGCTGGTTAGTTGTGCGGAGTTGTGATAAAGAGTTGAGATTGCAATGAGCGTACCATGTTGATGGCGCCATTGATGATCACAATTTCGCCCACCAGTGTTTCTAATGAACGTGCAAGCTCCACTCCCTTGTGCTCTTCTTCGACATCTTCCACCTCTTTGTAATCTTCAATATCAACCTCTTCCTTTTGGTGAATTTCTTCCAATTTAATCTCTTCTTCATTGTTCACCAAGGGCATGGGATGTTGTGTTTCATCTTCTTTAAACTCCATATCAAGTCCAATGGAAGAGGATTCAAATATAGATAAGAATTCATCAATGATTGAATCCATCTCTTGATCGTCTCCTTCAAAGTCTTCAACTATGATATGCTTTGGAGGTTGTACACCCTCCTCAACATCAGCTTCAAACGTCTTTGAAGGGTGCTCTATAACTTGATTTTCCCATGGAGGTTCAGCATCTCCTAAGTCTTCAACCACTGCCTCCTCTTCTTCTTCAATAATTCTGGCTTCCTCCACTTGTTCCAATATCAAATCGTGCTGCTCACTATCCACCGGAGTGCCCACTTTCTCCTTCCTGCTACATTCTTCAGTAGATTCTCCACATGAAACCATGGGGGTTCTTTGAATGTCCGAACGTCAGAAAGGTAATCGATTTCTTTCTTGATCCAGGTATTTAAGTATGCAATTGTATTCGTCCTCGATGATTTTCTTTTCAACTATTTCTTCACCTTTAAGCACAAAATCCTCCTTGTTGTCTTCTTTCACTAGTTCTTCAACCGCACTGTCAACTTCAAGGGTGTCTACTACCTTCACCTTTAGTGCCTCCTCTAGCTCCTTATGAAGTATGGATTCGTGAAGATGATCCCTTCTCTCTCGTTCTATGTCAATAGTATCAGTGGGATCATGTTGCTCTTGGATTGATGGGTGTTGGTGCTCTTCCATGGATGGTGGTGATGGGATGGGTGGATCATTATGTGGTTGAGATAGAAGTGCAGTGGAGCTTGAGGGTTGAATATTGGGTGTAGAGGGTTGGCCCAAGCGGGATATAAGTGCTTGAAGAGTAGAGGCGAGACTAGTGATAGAGGCAAGTTTGCTTTCCATGGAGGTTTGGGGTGGATAGGAGGGTGCATTTATTGGGAGAGAAGGTTCATAATACGGAAGTGGTTCCTCTTGATAAGAATATGGAGATGGTGTATATTGAGGTGGTGGTTCTGGGTATGGTTCATATGGTGGTTGGTGTGGTGAATAGGGATTGGGGTCATATGGAGGTGAATGGTGGAAAGGGGCTTGTGAGTGTGGTGGTTCAAAATTATGTTGTGAGGATGGTCTCTGAGCATACGGTGGGGCTTGTTGGTAATTACAAGGTTGTCCACCATATCTTACAGCTGGGTATGCATTGTAGAACGGTTGTTGTCCATGATATCTTGGAGGGTGTTGTTGCCTAAAGGGTTGATTAGATCCTCTTGGCTCCATCCATCCTTGATTGGTCTGACCTTGATGCATATCCCTGCTGTGGTTTCTATTTCCTTCAACAAAGTTAGAACCAAACTCAAAGCGAGAGGGGTGAAAATTCATAGTAGTTATCAGAAATAAGGGGGGAAAAGGAGAAAGAAATAAACAAATAAAAGAAAAATATTTTTTTTTTGAAAAAAATATTTACAATAACCAATAATAAGGCACACGTTTGCAATTCCCCAGCAACGACGCCATTTTGATGAGAGAACTTTTGCGTGGTCTAGAATTCAGAATAAATTCCCGTTGCAAGTATAGCTTCTAAACCAACAAAAGTCCTTTCATACAAACGTTTTGGTTGTCACAAGTAACAAACCCCTTTTTAAAATTGATAACCGAGTATTTAAACCTCGGGTCGTCTTCTCAAGGAATTGTAGGGAGGTATGTTCTTATTATTGGTTATGAGTTTGTTAATTGGGGTTTTGAAGTTTGGGCAATGGGCACAATTCTATTTAAATGACAAGTAAAATAAATTAACAATAATAAAATCTCTTGGCAAGGTATAAGAACTGGAAATCCTATCCTAGTTATCCTTATCAATTGTGATGAGAATTGAATTTTTCTCCCACTTTATTAACCTCTAACTATGAAGGCAAGTTAAGTGGATGAATTAATTCGAATCCTCAAGTCCTAGTCTTTCCTTGGAAAAAGTTAGAGTTATTGGATCTCGAATCAATTCTTGAAGAATTCCAATTTTCAATCAACAATGAGTTTGATAACTCAAGAGTCACCAATTAATCAACCAAAGCCAAAAGGGAAAATATCTAAATTAAATTAAAAGCATTCATGTAAATAAAGCAATCAAACTACGTTTAAACATAAATTCAAATTCAACATAAAAGAGTTCATAAATTAAATTGGGAAAATAAGGAAAGGGAATATTAAACCTGGAATTCAGAAGAAAATTGTAAGTTGGAATAATAATAAATCCTAAATCCTTTAAGAGGAATCCTAATCCCAATCCTAAGAGAGAGGAGAGAACCTCTCTCTCTAAAAACTACATCTAAAATAATAAAAAGTGAATTATGAATAGCATGATTATGAATGGATACAATCCCTCTACTTTATAACCTCTAATCTGAGTTTTCTGGGTCGAAAACTAGGTCGAAAACAGCCCAGAAATTGTTGGAGAAGAAATCTGCCACACTGGTTTTTCGTCACTGCGACGCGGCCGCATGGATCACGCGGTCGCATCACCTAGCGTCAGAGCAACTATGGAATATTATATATCAAATCGAAGCCTCGGACGTTAGCTTTCTAACGCAACTGGAACCGTGTCATTTGGACTTCTGTAGCAAAAGTTATAACCGTTTGAGTGCGAAGAGGTCAGGCTGGACAGTTTTGCAGTTCCTTCAACTTCTTGTATTCCTTCCACTTTTGCATGCTTCCTTTCCATCCTCTAAACCATTCCTACCCTGTAATCCCTGAAATCACTTAACACACATATCAAGGCATCTAATGGTAATAAGAGAGGATTAATAATAAGCAAATATAAGATCAAAGAAGCATGTTTTCAATCATAGCACAAAATCAGGAAGGAAAATGTAAAACATGCGAATTGTATGAATAAGTGAGTAAAGAGTTGATAAAAACCACTCAATTGAGCATAAGATAAACCATAAAATAGTGGTTTATCAACCTCCTTCTGTGCTGAGGAAGCCATAGGATGAATGGTGTTTCTTGCCATGGATTCTGTCTATTGAGGTGACTGAGATGAAAATGAGTGAGAATGAATGCGTATGTGAGTGTGTGATTGAGATTCCTTTGAATGAGGAGGGGTTGCAAGGAGGTATATAGGTGCTAATGCCTCTTCTAGTAGCAACCTTTTTTCTCATAATGAAGAAGAAAAGAGAGAATGGAGGGGAGAGAGAACAGCATAGTGGAGTAGTGGAGAAGAGAGAGATTTTCTTGATTAAGAAATGTCTTTATATTGATGTCAATTTGTATTATAAATAAATATTTATTTGTAATAATTATTATTTATTTAAACTAGTAAATATATTTTTATTGAACCAGCCTTACAGGAATTTGATGGTTCGTAAACTAGATCCGTTGCAGACGTGGAATCCAATGGTCAAAAACTACTTATACTCAACGGGATTCTACCACGTTTCTAGGATTGGGATGATAAGAGGATTTTACCCATTATTGGCTGCTCTGGTGGAAAGATGGAGGCCGGAAACTCATACATTTGTATTCTCGGTGGGTGAGGTTACTTTGACACTGGAAGATGTCGCTCATATATTTGGCCTACCCATTGATGGAGAGCCTGTGAGTGGTTGGACAGATAGTAGTATCGACTTTCAACAGAGCCAGAGTATCACGATATTCAGTTGCGAACCAGTTGTCAGTAGTTCTTCGAAATCTTATATAAAAGTTGGGTTGGGTTCGGCGTATTAGAGACGCAGAGCCATTGGACAGTGAGGAGTCTATTAAGAGATATGTCAGATGTCAAATTTTTTTATTGTTGGGTTCGACCCTATTCACGGATAAGTCAACCGCATATGCCCACGCGAAGTATCTACTGTTGCTTCGCGATTTCAAGTGGATCCATATAGCATGTCTAACACATCTTTATGGGGCATTATGCCGTGCATCACGGTATGATACTAAGGAGATAAATGTCCCTCTTAATCTGTTATTTGTTTGGGCATGAGAGCCACTACCGTGTATTGCACCTGTACCGAGATGGTCCCTTCCACCGGCTGAGATACCGGTTGCCATGAGGTAACAGTTCCTATTTTAGTTCTGTATTATATTGAACCAAAATATTTGATTAACGGTAATCGTTTCTAATTTTTTTAATGAACTATGTTTCAAGTAGAGTCATTCCAAACGGACCACAGTGTGGTTATCGAAGACCACAGTGACTTTTAGGCAGGAAATAGACTACATGGATGAGTTAAATATTTAGGGTTCGTGTTATTCCCGTATTGAAACATTAATATTAGGGTTCTAATTTTCTAATAATATGTGCCAGTTTGTGTGGCAATCGTACGAAGGATTGATCATACCTGACGAGTTACATGGACACCTTGAGGTGTGTGACTCGGTTTCTCCATTATTGTCGTTCGAGTGTGTCGAATGACACCCTATAAACTGAGTGATGTGTCAGTTTGGGTATGCACAAGTACCCCTCCTGTGGTAGCCAGAAGGTGCCCATAATCACACTTCCGTCGCGCAAGATCAACTACCAACACCTTTTTGCTAGTCATTTCGCGCACCTCAAACACCTCATTTCCTCTATCAAACTGGTGCACAACTATATTCCCAGCATGTTGCATATTTGCTTCTATCCGCTATTGTGTAAATACAAAGTAAGTAAATCCAGCATGCTTGTGTTTATGAGTCTCGGCACTCTTCTGCGTAAAAAGTTCATTTAACCAATAATATGTTGCTCGGATGAGCACCAACACAGGTAAGTTTCGGGCACCCTTCAGCACTGAATTAATGCACTCGACAAGGTTCATCGTCATATGGACCCATCGATGTCCCTCGTCAAATGTCAATACCCAATGTCTAAGTCCAATGGCATCGCACCACCGGACATATACCTCGCCTCGCTCTTCCAACCTCTTATAGTTGATGTTGTACTCCTCTACCGTCCTTGAATACCCTATGTTGACAAAAAGTTTTTGCAAGTGCGGGACTTTGAATGCCCTTAAGAAGTTACTACCGATGTGCCTTATGCGAAATATCCACTATGCTCTTAGAGGTTGTCAGTCACCTCCGAAACGATTTACTGCTGCCCGAATTGACTAATGTTGGTATGAGATCATACCCACACCGTCTCTTCTAACATGCATTCACAGATTCCTAAGAAAGAAGTGTCACGCATCAGCTGTCTCCCCCCTCCACCAAGGACACAATGTTCTAGTTCCCATCTTGTATAATAGTAACCAGAAGTGTACCTTTGTATTTTTTGTATAGGTGTGTGCTGTCAACCTGAACTAGAGACTTGCAATTCTTGAACGCTCTAATGCATGGATTGAAACTCTAGAAAATGCGGTGGAGTATTCTGACCCTATCTGCCTCCTCACTCCCGCTGTACAGGGGTCATGTTTCTATTTGAACAATTGAACCAGGCATATTCTGAACCATGACTGAGATCCATCATGGCAAAGCTTGGTAAGAATCCTCCTAACCACCAAAAACTTTGGCTATGGACTTCTGCTTTGTCCACCAAGCCTTTCGGTAACTTATGGTATAGTTAAACCTTGACTGGACTTCCGTAATTATAGATTTCACCTTGATGGATGGGTCGGTCTCGACCAATGGCCTTATAGCATTAGCAACTGTATCCAAGTCCAACTTGGAATAATCATGTGAAATCGTTCTCA
The DNA here is from genome assembly GCF_003086295.3 of Arachis hypogaea. Taxonomy (NCBI): domain Eukaryota; kingdom Viridiplantae; phylum Streptophyta; class Magnoliopsida; order Fabales; family Fabaceae; genus Arachis; species Arachis hypogaea. Next base: position 62,625,590 of record NC_092037.1, read on the forward strand.
TTGTGCACGTGTGCCTACCGTTGTATCTGTGTATCTCCCAACAACCCTTTTTCCGTATCAAGCTGGCTCGGATAAGCCAATCGCACCACGCTCTCACGTCTTACATTTTGCATAGAACGTCTATTGCTCAGACTCATACACATTGTAGTCGACTCCTTTAGAGATAGTGTAACTTCTAATTGCTGCGATGACTGACTTTCTAGAATTATATTTCGTTCCAATCCTGAACTCTCCGTCCTCAAGATTAGCAACACCTACAGAAAGTAAAAATCATCATTCATTGATCAATCCAAAATATAAATTAACAAAAGACGTATTATTCACTCATCATGAACCTATGTTTTTATATTCCGGAAATTCCGGTGCATATATGGCATCAAGATCCAAGTTACACCTAAAAGGTGGAATGTTCATCGGTTGACTAACTGAGGGATGAACCACCACATTCTCCGCTGCTACCTCAACTCCTACATCACCATCCTCGTCTTTGTCACCGGCTTCATAAGTGGCTTCGAAGTCCTTTTCGCTGTCACTATTCATTCCTTCGTACATTGCAGCTCTATCATCCTCTATATCAAAATCATTTTGAATCTCATCTGCCTTTACGTTTTCAAACTCAACATACAACTCAATCTGTGGTTGTCGCATCTAAGTTTGTTGGTGAATTTGGAACATATTCTGCATACTCGCTTCGTCAATGATCGGCATAATATCAAACTATATTAGACCACCAAAAACTATTACCAAATTTCAGTATAGAATACTGCTCACTCTCTTCAACATACCATTCTCCATGCTTTGACAGAGACTGTTCTGAAACTCCATGAATGTCATAGTGCATGGAACCACAAACAAAAACATATTCTGACACACAAACCTCACTCCTTCATGAGTATTCCGTATAATCTCACCGTTGCGATACACTACCAAGTTTACAGTACCCTCCATTACACTACCAACATAATTAAAGAAAACTCAAAGAACACTCTTCTTCGCAATGAAAATGGTACCGAGCTTTGTCTTATATAGAGGGGAGCACTTAGCACGCCCCCCCCCCCCACGTGTTGTATCATCAGCCAACCAGACTGAGACACGTGGCAACACACCCCCTACGTGTTGACTCTACACGCCCTCCACGTGTTGCTTCATCAACCAATGAGAGGAAGTCACGTGTAACACGCCCCCCACCTGCTGCAGTTCCAAGCAACCAGACTTCGTCATGTGGCAATCACGCCCCCCACGTGCTGCATGCAACATGCCCCCTGCGTGTTGGAACTTCCATCTAACATGTGTATCAATTTGTAAATACACTCACTACACCTATTTCCAACTAAAACACCAATAATAAATCCATAACCAAATTTTCATCCAATTTTTTTATAAACTATTTGATCACTTAGACCTTTTAAAACAAAATAATAAAATATCAATTTAAACACCAGTATTAAGACACCTTTGTATATTTATTGCCAAAAACATAACTTATAAATAATAAAAAATTATTAATTATATAATATCTTTTAACACCCTAAGTTAAATCATATCCATGAAGGTCTTTAAATAAGGTGCCACACTTGATAGAGATAGAAAATGAACTTAATTGTTATGCAAGGGAGGAGGAAGTGCGCGTGAAGGGGAAAACGAGTAGCACTAAAACGATGGAAGTGAATATAATAAATATGAAATAATAACTTATCCATGAGTATGGTTCAAAATAAAATGCTTAGAGGTAATTATAACAAAGAAACTAATACGTCCTAACTAATTTCGTCGAAGAGGCTCACATACTTGTGTCCCATCCTATCTTTGATCGGGACCCTTCAGTTATTCACGAATCGGGGTACCAGTGGTCTTCCTCCAACACCTTTCCACGCAGTGAAGATCCAGTTCCGTTATGTGGGATGAACTAAGACTCGACGGGGTGCCGAGGTGGGTGAATAGGGTACATATTCCACCTTTGGACTTTCGCAAGGATTCGACTCCTCCTCTGGATCCTCCTCTATGGTGTCTTCCTCCTGGTCAGGGTTGTCGGATTCTTCTTCCTCCGTCTTGGAATCTGATTCGAGATGCACCACTTCGGATGACCGTTTCTTGAATGCTGAAGCATTCTTATCTAGAAAGGTTACGACGGGCAGCTAGGATTCTTTCTCCACGAACTCTCGACCTAAGTAGACAATTTGGAGCACGGTAGTAGTGGTCGTAACTACCCACGCGTGCTTCGAGGAGTCATACTCAGAAGTTACCTTCGGGGGACACTGCGTCGTCTCTATCCGCCGTGCCATGTTCCTCTGGAGACAGTATGTAAAAAGAAAAAGGATGAGAACCTAAGGTCTCAGTAAGAGTGCTATGCAACACCTCCATGCCTATCTCCAGCCCACGTGCGGAATTTTAAAAAAAGTCGTACGATATGGCATGTAATATGATTCTTTCTTGTAAAGCACATAGGTAAAAAGAAAAGCACATAGGAAAAATAGAAGAATAGTAACATATGAAACGTCGACATGTTCATAAATAAATCTTTAGAAAAAAAACATCATCATGATCAAACTTTGCCTTATACTTTCTCTTTTCCTTAACTTATAACTTTTATGAAAGGTATTGAGCTCAAACCGGTATAAATGAGAGTTTCCTTCCCTTAACGAAGGTTCTTATCTCAAATGTCTTGGCGATCACCTTCCCTTACCGAAAGATCATCTTGATCGATCACCCTCCCTTACCGAGGGATCATCTCGATATCTTGTCTTTGGGGGTCCCCTTCCCTTACCGAAGGATCATTCCCCCAGTTCAATTTACAATCAAGGTTATTTAGACATACACAAGAAAATAATTATATCAACAAAGATATCTTATTATATAAAATTGATGGGAGTCATCTTTCCTTACCGAAGGTTCCCAAAAGTTTGCCGATCATCTTCTCTTACCGAAGAATCACATCAATTCGATCACATTCCCTTACCGAAGGATCATCTTGATTATCTTATTTTTGGGGGGTCACCTTCTCTTACTGAAAGATCACTTCCTCAGTTTAATTTACAATTAGGGTTGTTTAGGCACACACAAGAAGAGATTTATATGTGAATAGATCATGTAAAAATAGATCATGCAAGAGGTAGGACATATACCATGATAAAATGAGCATGTTAAATAATGATATTATAAGAAAGTAAGTACTCTTGGTCCTAGAGGGATATTAATAATATAGTGTATAAAATATCACATAAGTGTTCATTTATTAAAAAATAGGATATTTTAAATTGTTGAATAGTTATAAGGGGCATATACTCTTAACTCAAAGAAATATTATTAATCCAATGGTTTAAAAGTTAATATAATTCCATGTAATAAAATAGGGGATATTAATTAGCTGAATAAGACAATTATAAAAAAACATGTACTCTTGACCCTTAGAAGATGTTAGTAATATAATGTATAAAATATAATCTAAGTGCACATAGTAAGAATGGGGTATATTAAATACTAAAATAAAATATTATAAGGAAACATATACCTTTTACTTTAAATTTTAAAGAGTAGTGATAACATAATGATATAAGAGGTCATTTAGTTACACATAATAGAATAGGGTACATTAAATAAGACATAAAAAAATATGTACTCTTAATATTAAAGGGATAATAATAATATAATGGAATAAAAGGTCATGTAGATTCACATAGTAAAAATTATGGTGATTAAATAAAATATTATAAAGGGGTATGTACTCTCAACGTCAAAGGAATAATAGTATAATGGTATAAAAGGTCATGTAAATGCACATAGAAAATATGGGATATAGATCAAGGGGGCATGTGTGATATAATAGATAATCATGATTAATGTGGATGAAAGATAAGTAAGAGATCATTAATGTCATAAGACACATGAAAGATGGTAGCCATGCATGGATGGAAAGAAAATAAATTAGAGCATACTACATGCCAACATAAAAGTAAGAAGAGCATAATTCCCTACCCTTTTTCTAACCCCTCTTTTATTACCTATGAGCTTGCCTCTTGTGTTTGCACACGGAATATTTGCGTAGAGGGAGAAGGAGAATGATTAGTGTTTGAGAGGAGTGATCTTCTACCTATGGGTGTATCCATATTTATATACTTTCAGTGGTAAGGTGGTTGGGATAATTTTAAATTCAAAAGAAGGGCGGTAATTTAAAATTCTAAACCCATCTCCTAACTGACTTTCAAAATTCGAATTTGATTTTGTTTCTAGAAAGGGTGAAGGGAGGTTGTTAGAATCTTATTATCAATTATTATGTATTCTCAAAAATAGTTTTATTATTATTATTATTATTATTATTATTATTATTATTATTATTATTATTATTATTATTATTTGTAATAATATTAATATTTACTGATGGCTATTTATTTATTTATTTTATATTTGAAATATTAAATATATTATTTATTTTAATATGATTCATTTAAACCCTAATTAAATAAATTGAATCTCTACATCTCTTAATTGGTAGTTTTAATGATTTAATATCCGATCTAATTTTCAAAATGTTGTTTACATGAGATTATGAGATTTTATTCAATAATGTACTTTTAATTTATATATTTTTAAGATTTATATTAAATTATATTTATGTTTCTATATGTTTATTCATAATTTTATATATTACGTTAGAGGATAAAATCTACTTTTTGTTTTTAATATTTTTGAAAAATTTAAAAAATAATTCTTTACATTTAATTTGTTTTAATTTTATTCCTAATATTTTTTATAAATCTTAGTTCTACCATTATTAAAAAAATTTGGTCAACCATTATTCATTTTTTTTTCAATTTTATTCCTAAATTTCAACATTAATTCCTCATAACCATCTATCATCATCAGTACGGCATCATTAATTCCTCATCACTGTCTCTCTTCATCACCACCAATCCCAACCATATCATTCACTGTTACTATCATCCCTATCACTATTACTGTTGTTGTCACTGTCACCACTACTATCTCATATTATCCCTTCAAACTCCTCATATCTTATACTATTCCACTGTTGATAGGTTTCCAACTCAAATAGGTCTCCAAATCAAGAAAGAGAAGTGGCTTATAGCCACGTGAAGGAAAAAGAAAGGGAGTAAGAGTGTGCGATCAAAAAGAAAGAAAAGAAAAACAGAGACTAAGGAGAGGAAAAGAGATTAACGATGAAAAGAAGAAAAAAGAAAAAATGGCAATTCTAATGTGCTCTTATTGAATTGGTAAAGTTGCTCTATTTCTTATAAAAATTTAGTATGTTGCTTCTGTTGTGAAGATGAACATTAGGATATGACTTGCTAGTTGTATTGCCTTCACTTTTATCTTATTTGAGATACTTATTTTGTGGAGGGTTTATGTTAATTTTATCCGTTTTGATGATGTATTTTATTGATTGTTGAGAATATTCTAGTGTTACTAAGAAGATTGATTGTGTACTCGTTATTTTGATAGTGAAATATTTTACTGGATTAGATCCTGTGAGTTTTTTTGTCCCTTTTTTAGGAGTTTTTTAATAATAAAAATTCTAGTATTTGATTATTTAATTTCTATCATTATATTTGCTGCTTGAAGTATCTTTGAGGTTGCCTATTTAATTGTACAGGTTGTGAAAAAAATTATTTTAGTACTTCTGCTGTTAGATAGATTCTTGTTTGAATCTTAGTATTTCCCAACATCCACTATAGTCCCAGTCCCACCCCACTTGAACCATTATCCGCACCCCCACCCTTGCTGCAACATCATAAATCCTTTCACTCCATCTCTAAAACCTAACCTACCAGACTACCACCCCATCCATTTTGTCGCCACCACCCCTCTGCTATCACTTTTTAGTCATCACCACCCCTCCATAAACTCATCCCGCTCTAAAAATGATCTCTCACCAATAAAAATAACAAAAATATCAACAATAATTCACACTAATTTTAACAATAGATTAGACAATAAAAATAAAATCAGAGATGGATAGTGAACAAATCAACAACATGCAAAATAATGGAAGAGGTTGTCGCAATGACAAATGATGAAGAAAGAAAAATTGGCATAGAGAATGGCTAATAGGGCAGATAAAAGGATGGATAATGATGTATTGAGAGATAAAAAAAGCTGAGAAGATTGCAAGGGCAGCAAATGATGGAGGAAGTAGATACGACGACAATGCATGGTGGATGAAGAAAAGCAAAGGAGGAGATGACGATGGCCTGGTACTTTGTTGTTGTGTATGATGATTGATGAGTATGGGTGTGGGGTTTGGAAAGAAGAAAGAAGGATTGGAAGAGTGAAAGGAAAGGTTTTGGAACATAGGTGATAATAAAGAATAATTTTAAGGATAAAACGGAAAAAAAAATACTAATTATTGAATATTAAAAAATTAACTGTAATAATAAAATTAAAACTTGTCAAAATTATCAGAGACAAAATTAAAATCAATTAGATGTTTAGAATATTTTTTAATTTTTTTAAATATTATAGATAAAAAATAGATTTATCTATTATTTTATTAGAATTTAGTTATTTTAGTTAATACAACTGAACCAATTTACTTTTATATTAATTAACCAGTGATTAGAATAGATTGATGATTCGTTCAAGGGACTAATTGGTTTGGCTATTTTTATTTTTTGTTTTCAATGAAAATGAAATATAAAAATATATTTGGTTGAGTATTTTAACATTATTTATAGCGAAAATATATTTAAAAGGAGTATAAAATTGAAAATAATATTTTTTATTTTCATCTTTTTCAATTAAAAATGAAAATATTTTTAATCTAAAACACGGTATTTTTAATTGAGGATTCTGTGATTTACTAAGTTCGATCCTTCACTTCTCTCTTTATATTTCACACACGAGAATTAAATTCTTACTCACGTATTATGAAAAACAGTAAAATACAAAGCGAGCTCATCCGATTCTTTTTCCACTTTTTTTTTCAGTGGTTCTTCCAATGGTTCTTCTAGTTTCAGTAGCTCTCTTCCATTCTCTTTTATTAGTTTTTTTATTCTCTCCCTTTCATTTAAAAGTAAAAAATCAGGTTTTTTTTTTACATGAAAATAAAATGAGTGATATACCTTAACATTGTAATTTTTGGTGTTTTTTAAAATTGTGAAAAATATACAAACAAGAGGGTCCGATTTCTGTACTTCAAATTTTTAATTTTTTTAACACAAATTGGACGGTCCAATTTCTGTACCTCTACAAATTGAACCGTCCGATTTCTGTACCTCTAACAAATTAGACCGTCCGATTTCTACTTTTCTAATTAAACGATTTTACATTTGAGAATAACACCCAAAAAATTCACATTAAAAAAAAAACACCATTGCCACTCCAATATAAAAAAAAAAGTTCAAAAAGATCTCTTTCAAGCTTTCTTTTGCTATTTGGATAAAAATTTCCGACTTTTTGTTAACTAGATTTTAACATGGTGTCAAATTTGAGTTTTAAAATCATCTCTGCTCGCATTGACAATTTGTCCTCTACTAGTTGCTTACTTGCCCGTTGCTGTTAACTTTTTTTTATTGATTTTTCTATTATCATTCTTCTATTCAAAAGTAAAAGAGCTCTTTAAAACTTTGTTTTTATATGCTCGAAAATTCTTACTATTTTATTTTTATAAATTAGATTTAAATATTAAATGGTGTGAAATTTAAGCTTTAATTTTTTCTGTTATATTAACTTTTTTTTTTAATTTCAAGCTCATTTCCGTCTTTATCTTCCTATCTTCATTGTTTTTTTTGTGAGGATGTATTTTTCAATTTCATAAAAATATTATATTTTTTTGTGTTTTGACTATTTTTTTGTCGGTGCATCTTTTTGTGTTTCTTATTTAATTCAAAATCCATAAAAGAAAAGAATATTTACAACAAAAAGTGAATTCGACAATAATTACCAAAAAAACATAAAGATTTATTTATATTTGTGTTTGTATTTGTATTTAATATGAAGATTCATGTGTATTCTACTTGTTCATACCCTGGCCCAATGCCAAATCCCAGATCCAAATAAGATAAAAAGGTCCAATCCACAAGATTGGTCTTCCCCCATAACTGACCTCCTCGCAAGAGGTCGGGTTCGACACAGATTCTGCCACAAGGAAGTCGGAAACGAAGGTTAGTGATAAACCACTATTTCATGGTTTATCTTGTGCTCAATTGAGTGGATTTTATCAACTCTTTACCCACTTATTCATACTATTTGCATGGTTTTATATTTGCCTTCCTAATTATGTGCTTTGATTGAAAACATGCTTCTTTGACCTTAAGTTCCCTATGTTTAATCCTCTCTTATTACCATTAGATGCCTTGATATGTGTGTTAAGTGATTTCAGGGATTACAGGGCAGGAATGGTTTAGAGGATGGAAAGGAAGCATGCAAAAGTGGAAGGAATACAAGAAGTTGAAGGAACTGCAAAGCTGTCCAGCCTGACCTCTTCGCACTCAAACAGTTATAACTTTTGCTACAGAGATCCAAATGCCGCGGTTCCAGTTGCGTTGGAAAGCTAACGTCTGGGGTTTCGATTTGATATATAATATGCCATAGTTGCCCTGACACTAAGCAACGCGACCGCGTGCTCCATGCGGCCGCGTCGCAATGACGAAAAACCAGCGTGGCAGATTTCTTCTCCAGCGATTTCTGGGCTGTTTCTGACCCAGTTTTCGGCCCAGAAAACTCAAATTAGAGGCTATAAAGTAGAGGAATTGTATCCATTCAAGATGATGTTCTCATAATTCATAATTTTAGTTTTAGATGTAGTTTTTAGAGAGAGAGGTTCTCTCCTCTCTCTTAGGATTAGGATTAGGATTAGAATTTATTTTAGGATTAGGATTTATTATCACTTCAAGATTATTTCATCTTCAATTACAGGTTCAATTTTTCTTTTATTTATTTTCTCAATTTAATTTTTGGATTTCTATGTTCAACTCAACTTCTTTATTTGGCTATAACTGTCCATGTTACATTTGATTGAGTTATTAATTTATGATTTTGAGGTATTTCAGATTGATAATTGCTGTCTTTTATTTATATAAATAATTTGGATTTTCCTGTTACCCTTTTGGCTTTGGTTGAGTAATTGGTGACACTTGAGCTGTCAAATAAAGCAGTGGTTGAAATTGGGAGTTGCTAATTAATTTGAGTTCCAATAACTCTAGCCTTTCCAAAGAAAAGACTAGGACTTTAGGTATCAAATTAATTAGTCCACTTGACCTTCCTTTGTTTAGTAAAGGTTAACTAAGTGGGATTAAAATCCAATTCTCATCACAATTGATAAGAATAGGACTTCCAGTTCTTATACCTTGCCAAGAGTTTATTTTACAGTTATTTATTTATTTTTATTGCTTTGAAAATATACCTGTGCCCATTGCTCAAATTACAAAAACCCCAATTTTACCTTTTTCATAGCCAATAATAAGAACATACCTCCCTGCAATTCCTTGAGAAGACGACCCGAGGTTTAAATACTCGGTTATCAATTTTAAAGGGGTTTGTTACTTGTGACAACCAAAACGTTTGCACGAAGGGATTTCTGTTAGTTTAGAATCTATATCTACATCGCGACTATTTTTATAAAATTCTTTACTAGCAAAATTCCTAACGTCAGTTAGCTGGCAGATAACACTTATTCAAATAAGTAACTGCCCTAAAATCTCTCAACTCACTTCCAGGAGTCATATCTTGACTTCCCTAAGATAAAGAAATGGTTATCCTTCTTAAAAGATGGAACCACTCCAACAGTAGTTATGGGTTCACCACTATAAATACACTGACACCCCTCAGGTATCTCTAAGTTCTCATACTCTAAAAACTTGATTTGACCCTTGCTGACTTAGGCATCGGAGTGTCTTTGCAGGTACCACCCTCCATTCTTTCTCACACACAAGTCGAAAGGAAGCTCCCAGGCATGAACCCCGCACAAAGGTTTCTTCCACCAAACGATTGGGCCAACCTAACAAGTCCAGCCCATTAATCTCCGGTTACCTACCGTAACATTAGCGCCATTGCCGGGGACCTAAGATATCAACCAGTAATGGCGGACAAGTCACCTGATGATGGCCACTCAACGTCTGATTCTGAACAAGAGAATCTGGACACTAGGAACAACAACGCGAACGTAGCCCCTCACCAAGAGGTGAACAACCAGCACAGAGAAGATACCTCTGGGTTAAAAGACTCAAAGGCAAACTCTTCTGAAGGACGCGAATCAGGAAGAGAAGGATAGCCCTATGTGGCCGACTTCATGGGATTGTTCCACGGCCACCAAGGGCGTCTGGAACAGCTGGAGCAGGAGTTAGAGCAACAGCGAGAGGCAGAAAAGAATTTGAGGAATGAGATAGAGCGACGAAAAGAGTTAGAAGAAAAACTCTTAAGACTGGAGTCCTCCCTCAAAAGTCGAAGCTCCCGTAGCGACTGAGAAGACTCTCCCTTGGTAAGAGTAGACCCGTTCAGTGAGGACATCATGAGGGCAAAAGTTCTAAGGAACTTTAAAAGCCCTGATATGGACCTCTACGATGGAACCACTGATCCAAAGCATCATTTGAGCAATTTCAAAAGTCGGATGTATCTAGCCGACGCCTCTGATGCCACTCACTGCAAGGTTTTTCCCACAACCTTGACCAAAGCAGCGATGAAGTGGTTCGATAGTCTTCCCCCGAGGCCGGTCACCAGCTTTGACGACCTCTCGCGAAAGTTTCTGCTGCGATTCTCTATCCATAAGGACAGAGTAAAGCACGCGCCGAGTCGTAGAGCCTTTGAGGGATTATATGGAAAGGTTCAATAAAGCGTGTTTGGAGATTCAAGACATGCCCATGGAGGTAGTAATTATGAGCCTAGTAAATGGATTTCGAGAAGGTCCCTTCTCCCAGTCCATATCAAAAAGACACCCAACCTCCCTAAGTGATGTACAGGAAAGAGCCGAGAAGTACATCAACATGGAGGAAAATGCCAGACTTCGAGAACCGACACTACTAGAAAACTAGTTATTACAAATGGATATTTCCGACGGATTTTATCCCACGGAAATACAGATGGAAATTCAGAGGAATTTTTTGTCAGTAAACAAAAAAATGAATTAGCATAAATTAGAGACGGAAAAGAAAATCCGTCGATAATTTCATCGAAAAAATTAATTTTTTTTAAATTATTCCGTCGAAAGAGGTGAAAATAAGGGTATGAAAATCACGTTCTCCTCGACGGTGACTTCATTTTACAAAACACCCTATCCTTCATTGACGCCGCTTCTCACCGATTCTCACCGATTCGCTCCTAATCCTTCATCATCGGCACCTTTCGCCCCTTCACCGCCGTTCCCGAAGCTACATCACACCCCTTCCCTAATCTTTCCGTCACATCCCTTCTCCAATCTCTCTCTTTCAGTTTCGATGTCGATAACTTTCGCTACCTTCTCCATGTCATTTTCTGTTGCTGCTCGCTAAAGCTCGTCAGCGTCGTCGCCGCCGCTTCTACCTCTTCTTCTCATCGCCGTTGGTTTAGGTAGGTTCCGTCATTCCTTCAGATTACATTGATTTTCTTGCAATTATATCTGTTCTATTCTCAAAACAAATTTAGGGTTTTATTACAGTGACAGATATGGCAAGCTTTTTGTGAACGAACTTCCTTCATTCTTCTCTTCTTTGTTTCTTTCCTATGACTGTGTAACTCTTTCTAGTTTCTGCCATTTATTCAATACATAATTTCAGAGATATATATAATTCAAAAAGTAATTATTTTCTTGCTTGGATGGATTCTACTTGATCTTATTGTCTCCATAGTTATTTGAAGGGTTGAAACTTTTTTTCTCTCTAACATTCTTCTTTGGCTGAGTAGCATGACAAGGATTTCATAGAGTTAAGTTTACAATATAGTACACTATTAACAAATATAGTGGCAAGATGCGTTTGAATTATGAAGTAGTAACTTCAAATTGTTTGTAGGTGGTGGGATTGTGTTGCATTGCCAGATGATATTGATTCTTCAGATGAAGATTCATTCAGGATGCAAATAAAAGAATTGGCATTCAAGGTGAGAGTTCTTTAGATGTATGATTGTGCATGACACAAAATTATGTTTTTGCTGATTTGATGCCATACCTGATTTTTTGCTTATTGATTAATATTTCAGTCTCTCCAACTTCTTAAGAAAGCTATATTTGACAAAGAGTGTGAGCCATGTATCCTTACAAATTCTTTAATTGATACACTCATTCATGCGTATGATGAAGACTATTTCATCATGTGGAGACTTATCTTGAATTCCTTGACAATTTCTAGTATTCTCCCTTGATATCTATGGACACATCATTGGCATGTTTGAACAGAATAATCTGTAAGAGTTTTTTGTATTGTGCTTTTATATTTTCCAATGATTTGGTTGTAGCTTCTTCCGTGGAGGATTACTTTTTATACATTGATGATCTGAAAAATCCTGATAAGGTTAGAATTTTGTTCAAATTACTTTTCTACTTTATCTCCAAAGAAAGAAACTATTTTGACTCGATTCCTTTTCTCGTCATTGTTAATAGTAGGAAGAAGCTGAGAAAATTACACAACCAAATTTATATGCTCTTGGTGAAGACTATTTTGTTTATTGCCAAGGTAATGAATGAATCACAGTTAGTGTTAGCCTACTGGTTATTGAAATTATGCAGTTTTATTTGTAATTATACCTGAATCCTTTTAAATTTTGCTGTAGGAACTGCTTTTTTTCCTTTGCAAAGCTGCATGAACCATTCTTGTGGTCCTCATGCCAAAGCCTTCAAGAGAGATGAGATACGTTTCGAACTGAGTCAATCGGTACCTGGTTTAATTTTATTCTGCAAAGATATGACTATCTTTGTAGTCCTAATCTTTTTGTATGCAGGATAGGGATGGCCAAGCAACCATAATCACAGTAAGGCCGATTTGAAAAGGAGAAGAGGTTGGTTTGTAACTTTTTACCATTATCTACAATTTACCAAGAATTCTTCCAAACTAAATGATTTTACTGAGGAATTTGGTTTTAAAGCGCATAAGGAATCTTGTGATTTTTTCACCAATGTGCCACCTTTTTCAAAACTAATTGCCAAAATATCACTCTTTTGAAACTAATTACTCAAGTGTCACCTTGAATATTACTATGAACAATCATAATTAAAAATGAAATAGCAAATTAGTTGTGACTGTGGTAAAAAGATGGCATCTGAGTAATTAGTTACAAAAAGATGACATTTTGATAATAACGTTCGGAAAAGGTGAGACTTTGGTAAAAAGGCCAAATCTCACCATACTATATAATATTTCCAAATATATAGATAACTATTAACATTTAGTATTTTGATAGCAACAGGTTTCAACATGTATGTTGATTGGAGAATGGCTATGGTAGCTTGGGCTGTGAAGCCTTGCCACTTCATAGGCGGTCTCATTCAAGCAAAGTCTGCCAAAGGCTTTTCAGGTGACTATGCTGCTTTCGATTTTGAGCTTGTTGCTCTTCCATCTGAGTCTTTCGCCAATATAAGACTATAGCGTCATTTTGCCATGAAGAACATGTAATCATGAAAGCAAAGACATCTCAGAAAATTCCAATGAGAAAGTACAGGTTGGTTTCAGTGCTATTGATTTTGATCATGACTCCACATTTTCCCATTTTTTCATAAATGAATGCTTCTGTTTAGTGCTGCCTGGTGGACGAAATTGTGATCTATTGTCTTTGTACTTGTATGAAATTTAATAATTGGCTCTATTTGAATTCACAACTCCGTTCAACTAACCAGCAAGTGTACTGGGTCGTCCAAGTAATAAACCTTACGTGAGTAAGGGTCGATCCCACAGAGATTGTTGGTATGAAGCAAGCTATGGTCACCTTGTAAATCTCAGTTAGGCAGATTAAATTGGTTTATGGTTTCGAAAATTAATAATAAAAAGAAAATAAAAAGGGATAGAAATACTTATGTAAATCAATAGTGGGAATTTCAGATAGGTGTATGGAGATGCTGTGTTCCTCTTGAAACTCTACTTCACTACTCACTCTTCCTTCAATCCTTCTTACTCCTTTCCATGGCAAGCTGTATGTAGGGCATCACTATCATCAATGGCTACTTTTGATCCTCTCGGGAAAATGGTCCTATGCGCTGTCACTGCACGGCTAATTGTCTGGAGGCATCACCCTTGGTTGATAGCTACATCCCATCCTCTCAGTAAAAATGGTCCAAATACTCTGTCACAGCACGGCTAATCATTTGTCGGTTCTCAATCAGGTTGGAATAGAATCCATTTATTCTTTTGCATTTGTCACTAACGCCCAGCCTTCAGGAGTTTGAAGCTCGTCACAGTCATTCAATACCGGAATCCTACTCGGAATACCACAGACAAGGTTAGACTTTCCGGATTCCCAAGATCCTACTCGGAATACCACAGACAAGGTTAGACTTTCCGGATCCTCATGAATGCCGCCATCTATCTAGCTTATACCATGAAGATTCTGTTGGAGAATCTAAGAGATATGCGCCCGGCCTAAGGTAGAACGGAAGTGGTTGTCAATCACGCGCGTTCATAGGTGAGAATGATGATGAGTGTCACGGATCATCACATTCATCAAAGTGTTGTGTAACGTATATCTTGGAATAAGAATAAGAGAGAATTGAATAAAAAGTAATAATAATTGTATTGAAACTTGAGGTACAGCAGAGCTCCACACCCTTAATCTATGGTGTGCAGAAACTCCACCGTTGAAAATACATAAGTAAAAGGTTCAGGCATGGCCGAATGGCCAGCCCCCTAAAACGTGATCAATAGCCTCTTAGGATGAAGAATAAAACAAAACTGAGACCAAAGATGTCTAATACAATAGTTAAATGTTCTATTTATAATAAACTAGCTCCTAGGGTTTACATGAGTAAGTAATTGATGCATAAATCCACTTCCGGGGCCCACTTGGTGTATGCTTGGGCTGAGCTTGATCAATCCACGAGCTGAGGCTTCTCTTGGAGTTGAACTCCGAGTTATGACGTGTTTTGGGCGTTCAACTCCGGATCATGACGTTTTTCTGGCGTTTAACTCCAGACAGCAGCATGTACTTGGCGTTCAACGCCAGGTTACGTCGTCAATTTCCGAATGAAGTATGGACTATTATATATTGCTGGAAAGCTCTGGATGTCTACTTTCCAACGCCGTTGAGAGAGCGCCATTTAGAGTTTTGTAGCTCCAGAAAATCTATTTTGAGTGCAGGGAGGTCAGATTCCAACAGCATCAGCAGTCCTTTTGTCAGCCTTTTTCAGAGTGCTGCTCAAGTCCCTCAATTTCAGCCAGAAATTACCTGAAATTACAGAAAAATACACAAACTCATAGTAAAGTCCAGAAATGTGAATTTAACATAAAAACTAATGAAAACATCCCTAAAAGTAGCTTGAATTTACTAAAAACTACCTAAAAACAATGCCAAAAAGCGTATAAATTATCCGCTCATCACAACACCAAACTTAAATTGTTGCTTGTCCCCAAGCAACTGAAAATCAAATAGGATAAAAAGAAGAGAATATACTATAAATTCCAGAATATCAATGAATATTAATTATAATTAGATGAGCGGGACTTGTAGCTTTTTGCTTCTGAACAGTTTTGGCATCTCACTTTTTCCTTTGTAGTTTAGAGTGATTGGCGTCTCTTAGGAACTTAGAATTTTGGATAGTGTTATTGAGTTTCCTAGTTAAGCATGTTGATTCTTGAACACAGCTACTTATGAGTCTTGGCTGTGGCCCTAAGCACTTTGTTTTCCAGTATTACCACCGGATACATAAATGCCACAGACACATGACTGGGTGAACCTTTTCAGATTGTGACTCAGCTTTACTAGAGTCCCCAGTTAGAGGTGTCTAGAGCTCTTAAGCACACTCCTTTTGCTTTGGATCATGACTTTAACCACTTAGTCTCAAGCTTTTTACTTGGACCTTCATGACACAAGCACATGGTTAGGGACAGCTTGATTTAGCCGCTTAGGCCTGGATTTAATTTCCTTGGGCCCTCCTATCCATTGATGCTCAAAGCCTTGGATCCTTTTTACCCTTGCCTTTTGGTTTTAAGGGCTATTGGCTTTTTCTGCTTGCTTTTTCTTTTTCTTTCTATAGTTTTTTCTTTTTCGCCATTTTTTTTCGCAAGCTTCTTCTTGTTCACTGCTTTTTCTTGCTTCAAGAATCAATTTCATGATTTTTCAGATCCTCAATAACATTTCTCTTTGTTCATCATTCTTTCAAGAGTGAACAATTTTAACATTCATAAACAACAAGATCAAAAGACATATGCACTGTTCAAGCATTCATTCAGAAAACAAAAGTATTGTCACCACATCAATATATTTAAAATGAATTCAAGGATAAATTTGAAATTCATGTACTTCTTGTTCTTTTGAATTAAAACATTTTTCATTTAAGAGAGGTGAAGGATTAATGGATTTTATTCATAGCTTTAAGGCATGGTTACATACTAATGATCATGAAGTAAAGACACAAAACATAGATAAACACAATATTAAAAACCAAAAACAGAAAGAAATAAAGAACAAGGAATGAATCCACCTTTAGTGGCGTCTTCTTCTTGAAGGTCCAACAATGTCCTTAAGCTCTTCTATGTCCCTTCCTTGCCTTTGTTGCTCCTCCCTCATTGCTCTTTGATCTTCTCTTATTTCTTGGAGAATGATGGAGTGCTCATGATGTTCCACCCTTAATTGTTCAACATTGTGGCTCAAATCTTCTAAGGAAGTGTTGAGTTGTTCCCAATAGTTGTTTGGAGGAAAGTGCATCCCTTGAGGCATCTCAGGGATTTCTTGATGATGAGCTTCCTCATGCATCTCTTGAGAACCGTGAAGGGTCTCTCTTGCTTGCTCCATCCTCTTCTTGGTGATGGACTTATCCTCTTCAATGAGGATGTCTCCTTCTATGATAACTCCAGCTGAGTAACATAGATGGCAAATAAGGTGAGGAAAAGCTAGCCTTGCCATGGGTGAGGGCTTGTCGGCTATTTTGTAGATTTCATTGAAGATGACCTCATGAACTTCTACTTCCTCTCCAATCATGATGCCATGAATCATGATGGCCTGATCCACAGTAACTTCAGATCGGTTGCTAGTAGGAATGATGGAGCGTTGAATGAACTCCAACCATCCTCTAGCTATAGGCTTGAGGTCCAGTCTTCTTAGTTGGACTGGTTTGCCTTTGGAGTCTCTCTTCCATTGAGCTCCTTTCACACAAATGTCCATAAGGAGTTGGTCTAACCTTTGATCAAAGTTGACCCTTCTAGTGTAGGGGCGTTCATCTCCTTGCATCATGGGCAAGTGAAACGCCAACCTCACATTTTCCGGACTAAAATCTAAGTATTTCCCCCGAACCATTGTGAGATAATTCTTTGGACTCGGGTTCATACCTTGATCATGGTTCCTAGTGATCCATGCATTGGCATAGAACTCTTGAACCATTAAGATTCCGACTTGTTGCATGCGGTTGGTTAAGACTTCCCAACCTCTTCTTCGGACTTCATGTCGGATTTCCGGATACTCATTTTTCTTGAGCTTGAAAGGGACCTCAGGGATCACCTTCTTCTTTGCCACAACATCATAGAAGTGGTCTTGATGGCTTTTGGAGATGAATCTTTCCATCTCCCATGACTCGGAGGTGGAAGCTTTTGTCTTTCCTTTTCCTTTTCTAGAGGATACTCCGGCCTTAGGTGCCATTGATGGTAATGGAAAAACAAAAAAGCTTATGCTTTTACCACACCAAACTTAAAATATTGCTCGCCCTCGAGCAATAGAAGAAAGAAGAGAAGAAGAAGAAGAAGAAAATATGGTAGAGAAGGAGAGAGGGAGGTTCGGCTAAGTGGGAGAAGAGGGGTTGTGTTGTGTGAAAATGAAGGAGAATGGAAGGGTATTTATAGGGAGAGGGGGGAGTGTAAGTTCGGCCATTTAGGGTGAGAATGGGTGGGAAAATTGATTTTGAATGTTTGAAGGTAGGTGGGGTTTATGGGGAAGAGTGGATGGATGTGAGTGGTGAATGGGGTAATTGGGAAGAGGAATTGAGGTGATTGGTGAAAGTTGTTGGGAAGTGTGACATGGGGAAGAGTAATCACAAAAACTAGGATTATGAGGTAAGGTGGGAATATGTTAGGTGGGGATCCTGTAGGGTCCACAGATCCTGAGGTGTCAAGGAATTCCATCCCTGCACCAAATAGGCATGTAAAATGCCTTTGCACACCATTCTGGCATTTAAACGCCCATTGGTGCACATTCTGGGCGTTCAACGCCCATGTAAAGCATGTTTCTGGCGTTGAACACCAGTTTCATGCTTGTTACTGGCGTTCAGCGCCAGTTTTTCTTCTCTGGGCACATTCCTGGCGTTCAGCGCCAGAATGTTGCTTGTTTCTGGTGTTCAGCGCCAGAATGATGCTCTGTTCTGGCGTTGAACGCCAGCCAGATGCATCTTACTGGCGTTGAACGCCAGCCTGTGCGTCCTCCAAGGTGTGAATTTTTTTCTTCTGCTGTTTTTGATTCTGTTTTTAATTTTTATGATTTTTTTCGTGACTCCTCATGATCATGTACCTAATAAGACACAAAATAACAATAAAATAAAATAAAATTAGATAAATAAAATTGGGTTGCCTCCCAACAAGCGCTTCTTTAATGTCAATAGCTTGACAGTGGCTCTCATGGAGCCACAAGGTGATCAGGTCAATGCTGTATAGTTGCCAACACCAAACTTAGAGTTTGGATATGGGGTCTCAACATCAAACTTAGAGTTTGGTTGTGGCCTCACAACACCAAACTTAGAGTTGGACTGTGTGGGCTCTTCTTGACTCTGAACTGAGAGAAGCTCTTCATGCTTACTCTCTTCTGTCACAGAGGGATGGCCATGTGCCTTAAACACAAGGTAGTCCCCATTCAATTGAAGGACTAATTCACCTCTGTTAACATCTATCACAGCTCCTGTTGTGGCTAGGAAAGGTCTTCCAAGGATGATGCAATCATCCTCTTCCTTCCTAGTGTCTAAGATTATGAAATCAGCAGGGATGTAAAGGCCTTCAACCTTTACTAGCACGTCCTCTACTATTCCATAAGCTTGTCTCAATGACTTGTCTGCCAGTTGTAATGAGAACAAGGCAGGTTGTACCTCAATGATCCCCAGCTTCTCCATCACAGAGAGTGGCATAAGATTTATCCCTGACCCCATATCACACAGAGCTTTTGCAAAGGTCATGGTGCCTATGGTACAAGGTATTAAGAACTTGCCAGTATCTTGTTTCTTTTGGGGTAGAATTTTCTGAATCCAAGTATCTAGTTCATTAATGAGCAAGGGAGATTCACTTTCCCAAGTCTCATTACCAAATAACTTGGCATTCAGCTTCATGATAGCTCCTAAATATTGAGCAACTTGCTCTCCAGTCACATCTTCATCCTCTTCAGAGGAAGAATAGTCTTCAGAGCTCATGAATGGCAGAAGGAGATTTAATGGAATCTCTATGGTCTCTATATGAGCTTCAGATTCCTTTGGATCCTTAATAGGAAACTCCTTCTTGCTTGAGGGACGTCCCAGGAGGTTTTTCTCACTAGGATTTTCGTCCTCCTCCTCCCTTGTGCATTCGGCCATATTGACTATGTCAATGGCCTTGCACTCTCCTTTTGGATTTTCTTCTGTATTGCTTGGGAGAATACTGGGAGGAGTTTCAATGACTTTCTTACTCAGCTGGCCCACTTGTGCCTCCAGATTTCTAATGGAGGATCTTGTTTCACTCATGAAACTGAAAGTGGCCTTTGACAGATCAGAGACTACATTGGCTAAATTAGAGGTGTTTTGTTCAGAATTCTCTTTCTGTTGCTGAGAAGATGATGGATATGGCTTGCTATTGTTCAGCCTGTTGCGTCCACCATTGTTAAAGCCTTGTTGAGGCTTTTGTTGATCCTTCCATGAGAAATTTGGATGATTTCTCCATGATGAGTTATAGGTGTTTCCATAAGGTTCACCCATGTAATTAACCTCTGCCATGGCAGGGTTCTCAGGATCATAAGCTTCTTTAGAAGCTGCCTCTCTAGTACTGTTGGATGCATGTTGCCATCCATTCAGATTTTGAGAGATCATGTTGACCTGTTGAGTCAACACTTTGTTCTGAGCCAATATGGCATTCAGAGCATCAATTTCAAGAACTCCTTTCTTCTGAAGTATCCCATTGTTCACAGAATTCCTCTCAGAAGTGTACATGAATTGGTTGTTTGCAACCATGTCAATGAGTTCTTGAGCCTCTTCAGGCGTTTTCTTTAGGTGAATAGATCCACCTGCAGAATGGTCCAATGACATTTTCGAAAATTTAGATAGACCATAATAGAATATATCTAATATGGTCCATTCTGAAAACATGTCAGATGGACATCTTTTGGTCAGCTGCTTGTATCTTTCCCAAGCTTCATAGAGGGATTCACCATCTTTTTGCTTGAAGGTTTGAACATCCACTCTCAGCTTGCTCAACTTTTGAGGAGGAAAGAATTTATCCAAGAAGGCTGTGACCAGCTTATCCCAGGAGTCCAGGCTATCCTTGGGTTGTGAATCCAGCCATATTCTAGCTCTGTCTCTTATAGCAAAAGGGAAAAGCATGAGTCTGTAGACTTCAGGATCAACTCCATTCGTCTTTACAGTCTCACAGATCTGCAAGAACTCAGTTAAAAACTGATAAGGATCTTCAGATGGAAGTCCATAAAACTTGCAGTTTTGTTGCATTAAGGCAACTAGCTGAGGTTTCAGCTCAAAGTTGTTGGCTCCAATGGTAGGAATGGAGATGCTTCTTCCATCAAACTTGGACATTGGCTTTGTGAAGTCACCAAGCATTCTCCTTGCATTATTATTATTTTCGGCTGCAATCTCCTTCTCTTGTTCGAAAATTTCTGAAAGGTTGTTTCTGGATTGTTGTAATTTAGCTTCTCTTAATTTTCTCTTCAAAGTCCTTTCAGGTTCTGGATCAATTTCAACAAGAGTGCCTTTATCCCTGTTCCTGCTCATATGAAAGAGAAGAAAACAAGAAAAGAAAGAGGAATCCTCTATGTCACAATATAGAGATTCCTTTATGTTAGTAGAAAAAGAAAGGGGAGAAGAGTGAAGAAGAATTCGGATTTTTAGATGAAGAGAGGTGAAGAGAAGTGTTAGTAATTAAATAATTAAATAGAATAAGAAAAGAGAGGGGAAATTTCGAAAATAATTTTGAAAAAGGGGTTAGTAATTTTCGAAAATTAGAGATAAAATGTAATTAAAATTAAAACATGAAACAATTAGTTAATTAAAAGAATTTTTTTGAAAAGAGAGAGAGATATTTTCGAAAATTGAAGAGGGAAAAGTAGTTAGGTGGTTTTGAAAAAGATAATAGACAAACAAAAAGTTAGTTAGTTGATTGAAAAAGATATTGAAATTAAATTTTAAAAAGATAAGAAGAAAAGAAGTTAGATAAGATATTTTGAAATCAAATTTTGAAAAATATAAAATTTTGAAAAGGACAAGATAAAAAGATAAGATAAAAGTTTTAAGAAGAAGATATTTTGAAAAAGATTTAATTTTTAAAATGACTTAACTAACAAGAAACTACAAGATAAGATTCTAGAATTTAAAGATTGAACCTTTCTTAACAAGAAAGTAACAAACTTCAAATTTTTGAACCAATCACATTAATTGTTAGCATATTTTTTAAAATATGATATAAAAGATAAGAAAAAGATTTTTGAGAAATAATTTTTAAAATTTTCGAAAAATAAAATAAAAAAATGAAAAAGATATGATTTTTGAAAAATATTTTGAAAAGATAAGATTTTTAAAATTGAAATTTTGACTTGACTTGTAAGAAACAACTAATTTTGAAAATTTTTGGACCAAGTCAACCCAAAATTTCGAAAATTTGGAGGGAAATAAGGAAAAAAAATTTTATTTTTGAATTTTTTTAATTATGAGAGAGAAAAACAACAAAAATACTCAATGCATGAAGTTTTTAGATCAAAACAATGAATGCATGCAAGAATGCTATGAATGTCAAGATGAACACCAAGAACACTTTGAAAATCATGATGAACATCAAGAACATAATTTTGAAAAAAATTTTATGCAAAGAAAACATGCAAGACACCAAACTTAGAAATCTTTAATGCATGGACTCTAACAAACAAAAAATGCATATGAAAAACAACAAACAACACAAAACAAGAAATCATCAAGATCAAACAAGAGGACTTATCAAGAACAACTTGAAGATCATGAAGAACACTATGAATGCATGGAATTTTCGAAAAAATGCAAGACAAATTTTAAAGCATGCAATAGACACCAAACTTAAAAATTGACTCCAGACTCAAACAAGAAACACAAAATATTCTTAGTTTTTATGATTTTCTAATTTTTTTGTATTTTTATTAATTTTTTTCGGAAATAATGTTAGGAAAAACGAAAAATAAAAGAAAAATTTTTGAAAAAGATTTTTGAAAAGAAAATTACCTAATCTGAGCAACAAGATGAACCGTCAGTTGTCCATACTCGAACAATCCCCGGCAACGGCACCAAAAACTTGGTGGACGAAATTGTGATCTATTGTCTTTGTACTTGTATGAAATTTAATAATTGGCTCTATTTGAATTCACAACTCCGTTCAACTAACCAGCAAGTGTACTGGGTCGTCCAAGTAATAAACCTTACGTGAGTAAGGGTCGATCCCACAGAGATTATTGGTATGAAGCAAGCTATGGTCACCTTGTAAATCTCAGTTAGGCAGATTAAATTGGTTTATGGTTTTGAAAATTAATAATAAAAAGAAAATAAAAAGGGATAGAAATACTTATGTAAATCAATAGTGGGAATTTCAGATAGGTGTATGGAGATGCTGTGTTCCTCTTGAAACTCTACTTCACTACTCACTCTTCCTTCAATCCTTCTTACTCCTTTCCATGGCAAGCTGTATGTAGGACATCACTATCATCAATGGCTACTTTTGATCCTCTCGGGAAAATGGTCCTATGCGCTGTCACTGCACGGCTAATCGTCTGGAGGCATCACCCTTGGTTGATAGCTACATCCCATCCTCTCAGTGAAAATGGTCCAAATGCTCTGTCACAGCACGGCTAATCATCTGTCGGTTCTCAATCAGGTTGGAATAGAATCCATTGATTCTTTTGCGTTTGTCACTAACGCCCAGCCTTCAGGAGTTTGAAGCTCGTCACAGTCATTCAATACCGGAATCCTACTCGGAATACCACAGACAAGGTTAGACTTTCCGGATTCCCAAGATCCTACTCGGAATACCACAGACAAGGTTAGACTTTCCGGATCCTCATGAATGCCGCCATCTATCTAGCTTATACCACGAAGATTCTGTTGGGGAATCTAAGAGATATGCGCCCGGCCTAAGGTAGAACGGAAATGGTTGTCAATCACGCGCGTTCATAGGTGAGAATGATGATGAGTGTCACGGATCATCACATTCATCAAAGTGTTGTGCAACGTATATCTTGGAATAAGAATAAGAGAGAATTGAATAAAAAGTAATAATAATTGTATTGAAACTTAAGGTACAGCAGAGCTCCACACCCTTAATCTATGGTGTGCAGAAACTCCACCGTTGAAAATACATAAGTAAAAGGTTCAGGCATGGCTGAATGGCCAAGCCCCTAAAACGTGATCAATAGCCTCTTAGGATGAAGAATAAAACAAAACTGAGACCAAAGATATCTAATACAATAGATAAATATTCTATTTATAATAAACTAGCTCCTAGGGTTTACATGAGTAAGTAATTGATGCATAAATCCACTTCCGGGGCCCACTTGGTGTATGCTTGGGCTGAGCTTGATCAATCCATGAGCTGAGGCTTCTCTTGGAGCTGAACTCCGAGTTATGACGTGTTTTGGGCGTTCAACTCCGGATCATGACGTTTTTCTGGCGTTTAACTCCAGACAGCAGCATGTACTTGGCGTTCAACGCCAAGTTACGTCGTCAATTTCCGAATGAAGTATGGACTATTATATATTGCTGGAAAGCTCTGGATGTCTACTTTCCAACGCCGTTGAGAGCGCGCTATTTGGAGTTCTGTAACTCCAGAAAATCCATTTCGAGTGCAGGAAGGTCAGATTCCAACAGCATCAGCAGTCCTTTTGTCAGCCTTTTTCAGAGTTTTGCTCAAGTCCCTCAATTTCAGCCAAAAATTACCTGAAATTACAGAAAAACACACAAACTCATAGTAAAGTCCAGAAATTTGAATTTAACATAAAAACTAATGAAAACATCCCTAAAAGTAGCTTGAATTTACTAAAAACTACCTAAAAACAATGCCAAAAAGCGTATAAATTATCCGCTCATCACTGCCCAAGTATAATGTCATTGCCACGTTACAGGTTGGTTTCAAATTATATAATTTCAAGACCTAAACTAGTAAAACTCGTATAAGGTAGCTGGAGAGTTCGAGTTTTTTTTTTAAATATAATTTGAAATTTCTGGAGAGTTTGAGTTTTTTTTGTGTGTTGTGATGGTTGCAGATCGTGAGGTAGCTGTTCAAAATGGTGTCAGCAGCGGCTAGACCAGGTTGGTTCAGGGGAAGGGTGAAAGTAGTTCCTTCGGGGGACTGTTTGGTCATTGTGGCCTTATCAAGCTCTAAGCCTGGTCGCCTTCCTGAGAAGACTCTCACTTTATCATCTCTCATTGCTCCTAGACTGGTAAAAAAAATTTCACCTTTTTTTGTTTGACTTCATTGATTTAGGTGTTAACTTGTTATTCTGTTATGTATTTATTTATTTGCATGAATGAATTTATATATTTATATCTGATATAATGCTTTTGTTAATTTATCTGGCATTGATGCTATTTTTGCTAATTATGATATAGGCACGTAGGGGTGGTGTAGATGAGCCGTTTGCGTGGGAAAGTAGAGAGTTTCTGAGGAAGCTCTGCATTGGGAAGGTGGGAATCATGAGTTAGTTTTTGTCGTTCTGATTTTTTGTGATTGAGTGATGTGGTTCTTTTGTTATTATGATTGCCATTTATGTCCTTCTAATGAAAACGTGATTTTTTGTTTTGTTTGATCAGGAGGTGATCTTCAAAGTTGATTACACTGTGCCTTAGAGTTTGGGAGTGTTATGCTTGGTGACAAGAATATTTCACTGTTGGTTGTTTCTCAAGGATGGGCAAAGCTTGGATACTGTGTGCTTTCATCTGACTGTGTTTGTTTGAGTTACTTTCTGGCTGCGGGAGTTTTTATTGTTGTAATATTATTCTTGCAGGTCAGAGAGCAGGGGCAACAGAAAGGAGAGGCGAGTTCTTACCTCGCAGAGCTATTACAGTTGGAAGAACAAGCTAAACAAGAAGGTCTTGGTCGTTAGAGCAAGGTTTGTTTGAGTTTTCTTGTTAAAGAAGGTTTTTGTTTCCTGCAAAACATTAAAAATTAGACTCCATCCAGCTCCTGTTGAAACCAACCTGCAGTATGTTAGGCATCTGGGTTTGATGAAGTTTGTTCCCTTCAAGTTATTTTGTCTTTCTTTTCTCTATCATTATATTTTTGTTTTTGTCTTCTGCTGTGGATGTTATTTTGACCTGAATTTTTATGTTTACATTTTGATGTTGTCTCAGATACTTGCAATTCCTGCTATTTCCTTAACAATGTCAGCAGGACTTCTTTTTGGGTCTGTTATTGGCACCATCATAGTCTCCATTAGTGGAACGGTGAGTCAATTTCTTTTTTGATTCATTTGTGTTGGGTCATTTGATTGTATTGATTACAAATATGTGTAATTATGTCGATATTTTCTTATTTCAAGTTAATGCATTGTTGTTCATAAGTATACTAATCATTAAATAAGAATTATGCTAAGTTGTGTAGAGTACTTACTCTCTAGCATAAGTATACTAATCATAAGTATACTATTGTTCAAGTTAATGCACTGCCGTTCAAGTATACTAATCATAAGTATATTTAAGTTGCATCTAACAGAAGCTACTACGAGTGTGGGTGTGGGTAGTAACTACCTCCTCAACTTGCAGCACCCGACCCGGATATGTCGGATCCGGTTATTAAGGCTCAGATCGCCAACCATTCCCGCTATCCTGATTTGCTCTCTGCTTACATTCAATGACAAAAGGTTCATTTAATTCCTTCCTATCTATTCTTTTTTTTTTCTAAGAAGATGAGCTATGTTGTTATTTATATTTTTTATTATAAAAATAAGCCACCTTCACCCAATAATTAATGAGTTATAACTAAATAAGTTCACTCACTTATAATTCTTTTCTTTATAACCAAATTAGTTACAACTCATTGTTCCCTGTATCTTAAGCAATATAATTAAAGGATAAGTTACAGAAAGAAAATAGTAGCATAAGTAGTTATTCTTAGAAGGGTGTCTATGTATAAGGAATTTTAATCTTTTGTTTTTTTGTTAAAAACTATGCTCAATCCTCATCATAACACAAGTTTTGGATTCTACTAATTTTCTGTTGTTGCAATGAATAAGCAGTTAAATGATAAAGAAAGAGTTGCTGCTGCCTTGGAGAATCCTTTGATTTTTGCTTCTTATGCAAAACAAGTAACTTCAAATGTAGATATTCATGCCAAAATTAAGAGTAAACTTGCACCAAAAAAATTTTAGTAATAAGTAATTAGTAATTAATTAGTTATGGTATTTCATAACATGTGGTTTTTGGAACAGATAATATCATCATGGGCTGGCTACAAAATATATCTGAAGAAGAATAAGAGGAGGAACAAAAAGACAAAGTTTTCTTGTGAAGAAAGCAGTGATGATGAAGAAGAAGCAGTAGAAAGAGCAAGTGAATTTTGCAGATGAGATAAGTGGAATTAACACAGGACTTCATTCACCAACTTCATCTATTAATTATTAGAGCAGCGAAAATTGTTCAAATAAATTAGGAAATTGAATAGGAGTTGCTTGCAACATAGGTCTTTTAATTTACTAGTATGAGAAAAATCATTTAGAGCTCTTTGGATACCCATTAATAACTTTTAATTTACTCAATACACTTTGTTGATGTATGTTTGTTACTTATTATTCTAGTTGATGTATCAATACACTTTGTTTATATTTTGAATTATATTGACTTGCTTGTTTATAGTACTTTTCTTTTAGTTTGATAATACGATGAATTTGTTGATTTTATGAAATATTATAAATATTCGAATACAAATTAGATAAAAATTTGTATTAAATCTATATTTATTTTGTATGAAAACAAGTTTTATTTTGGAATGAAAAAATTTAAAAAAATTATTTTATCTTACTAACGGATTTACAGACAGATTTTCTGTATGTAATTAGAGTGTGAGATGATTTTCCAAGGTTCAAATTACAGACAAAAAATCTGTCAAAAAATCCGTCTGTAATTACAGACAAAAAATCTGTCAGAAAATTCGTCTGTAATTACAGACGGATTGGAAAATTCGTCGGAAAATCCGTCTGTAATTACAGACGAAAAATCCGTCGAAAAATTTGTCATTTTCGGGAAATGGAAAAAAATTTACAGAGGAAAAATCTGTCGGTAACTGGTAAAAGTCCGTCAGTAATTTTCCAACGGAAAAAAATTCGTCGGTAAATTATTTTCGATGGGGCTTTTACAGAGGGACAAAATCCGTCGATAACCAAAAATCCGTCTGTAATAAAAACTAAATCTGTCTGTAAATTTGTCTATATTAATCCATTTTCTAGTTGTGCGAGCTGGCGACCTGGGCACTCTCACTCATCAAAAGAGAAAGAGAGAGAGAGAGCCCAAGAAAAAAGAAGAGGTCGACCCTGAAAGGCCGAAGAGATATCACTCTTATACTCCTTTAAGAGTTTTCCTAGTTGATGTATACAAGGAAATTTTCCACATTGAAAGGCTACCACCCCCTAGGCCCATCAAAAACAAAAAGGGGGAGGGGGAGTCGCGGCAACTACTATGAGTACCATAAGATGTATGGTCACTCAACAAATGACTATTACGACCTTAAAAATGTAATAGAAAAGTTGGCCAGGGAAGGCCGACTTGATAGATATCTCATGAAAAGGTCGAACAATCATGGGAAAAAAAAGCGAGATGACGGCGACCGAAGGGATCCACCACCACAGACCCCAGAAAGGCATATACATATGATCTCAAAGGGATTTGGGGGAGGTGGACTCACAAAGTTATCTTGCAAGAGACATTTGAAGGAAGGAAAAAAACACCAACATAGGAGCTAGCCTAGGGGGAGACCTGAAGCAGAGGCTGATAAAGCTCCTACAAGATAATTCCGACCTCTTTGCCTAGAAAGCTTCAGACATGCTAGGGATAGACCCCGAGCTCATGTCCCACAAGCTTTCAGTATACCGCGGATCGCGAGCTGTACAGCAGCAAAGAAGGAAGCTCGAGCCAGAACGAGCTCAAGTGGTGGAAGAGCAAGTACAAGCCCTCTTAGAAGCCGACTTCATTAGAGAGGTCAAGTATCCGGCATGGCTGGCAAATGTAGTGCTGGTCAAAAAGCAAAACGGCAAGTGGAAGATGTGCGTCGACTACACTGACCTGAACGAGACATGTCCTAAAGATCTATACCCACCTCCCAGTATTGATACCCTAATAGACTCTAGCTCAGGGTATTAATACTTGTCATTTATGGACGCCTACTCGGGATATAATCAAATCCTGATGTACAAGCCGGATCAAGTAAAAACATCCTTCATCACGCCTAGAGCAAACTATTGCTACGTGGTCATGCCTTTTGGATTAAAAAATGCTGGAGCCACATATCAAAGGCTGATGAATAAGGTGTTTGCTCCCCACCTTGGGAATTTAATGGAAGTCTACGTCGACGACATGTTAGTAAAAACCAAGGAGGAGATCGACCTCCAGGTAGATCTCTCGCAAGTCTTCAACACCATAAGGTTGCATGGGATGAGGTTGAATCCCACAAAGTGCACCTTCGCGGTAGAGGCCGGAAAATTTCTAGGATTTATGCTGACACAAAGGGGGATTGAAGCAAACCCCGACAAGTACAAAACAATCATAGAAATGAAAAGCCCGACTTGCTTAAGGGAAGTCTAACAACTGAACGGCCGACTTGCTGCTCTCTCTAGGTTCTTGGCAGGATCAGCATTAAGATCCCTACCACTCTTCTCTCTACTAAGGAAAGGATGCCAGTTCGAATGGACCCTTGAGTGCGAAGAAGCATTCCAGGAGTTCAAAAGGTTCCTAAGCCAACCTCCGATTCTAACCCGACCTGTAGTCGAGGAAGAACTCGTCCTGTATTTGTCTGTAGCAAACAAAGCTATAGCATCAGCTCTCATACGGGAAGACGAGGCCGGGAAGCATCCTGTATATTTCACTAGTAAAGTTCTACAAGGCCCTGAACTAAGGTATCAAAAACTGGAGAAGTTTTCATACTTCTTAGTAATAGCCTCACGAATGCTACGGCCTTATTTTCAAGCTCACACAATAAAAGTCTGAACAAACCAACCCATGAAGCAAATTCTTCAGAAAACGGATATTGCGGGTTTGACCTAAAATATGAAATTCGGACGGCTATCAAAGCTCAATGCCTCACTGACTTCATAGCAGAATATGCAGGAGACCAAGAGGAAGAATCCACTACATGGGAGCTATATGTAGACGGTTCCTCAAACAAAATAGGAAGCGGTGCATGCATAATACTGGTCAACAAAGGGGGAACGCAAATAGAAGTCTCCCTCAAATTTGAATTCCCAGCTTCCAACAATCAGGCAGAATATGAAGCCTTGATTGCAGGATTAAAGCTGGCAGAAGAAGTCGGTGCTACAAAAGTAGCGATATTCAGCGACTCTCAGGTGGTGACCTCCCAAATAAATGGAGAGTATCAGGCTAAAGACTCCAATATGAAGAGATACTTGGACAAAACATTGGAGCATCTTAGGCGCTTTGTAGAAGCTGAGATCAAGCATATAACTCAGGACCTCAACAGCAGAGCAGACGCCTTTTCAAGCTAGCAAGTACCAAGCCAGGGGGAATAATAGAAGTCTGATACAAGAGACTCTCCAAGAGCCCTCTGTGGCAAAAACAGAGGCCAAGCAAAATGTCCTTGAAATCTCGGGATTAGACCTTGGATGGATGAACCCCTTAGTCGAATACCTAAAATTTGACATCCTATCCAAGGAGGAAAAAGAGGCTAAGAAGATCCGGAGGGAGGCACAAAACTACACTTTGGTGAAAAATATTCTCTACAAAAGGGGAATATCAACACCACTATTAAAGTGCGTCCCAACTTCAAGGACAACTGAAGTCTTAGAAGAGATCCACAATGGTATCTGCAGAAACCATCTCGAATCCCGATCGCTAGCAAGGAAAGTCATTCGAGCTGAATTCTACTGGCCGACCTTGCAAAAGGATGCCACAGACTTTGTGAAAAAGTGTTAGCCATGCCAAATGCATGCAAACTTCCATGTTGCTCCCCTCGAGGAGCTCATTAGTATAACTTCTCCATGACCTTTCGCAAAATGGGGATTGGACTTGTTAGGACCATTCCCCCAAGCGCCTGGACAAGTAAAATACCTAATAGTGGGAGTAGACTACTTCACGAAGTGGATAGAAGTAGAACCATTGGCCACCATCACCGCTTAGAGAAATCAGAAGTTTCTCTAAAAAAATATTATCACAAGGTATGGAGTACCTCACTCCATCACAACTGATAATGGTACTCAGTTCACCGACTCAACCTTAAAAAATCTGGTAGCGAGCATGAAGATTAAGCATCAGTTCACCTCGGTAGAACATCCACAGGCAAATGGACAAGCTGAGGCAGCTAACAAAGTCATACTGGCAGGGTTGAAGAAAAGGTTGCAAGATGCAAAGGGAGCCTGGGCTGAGGAGCTCCCACAAGTACTTTGGGCTTATTGGACTACACCTTAGTTTGCCACAGGGGAAACACCCTTCTGACTTACTTATGGCATAGAAGCCATGATACCAGTTGAAATCAGTGAGCAAAGTCCAAGGGTGAACTTCTACGACGATGTCAGAAATATACAGGGGCACAAAGAAGAACTTGAGTTACTCCCCAAAGTCCGAGAACAAGCCCAGATAAGAGAAGCAGCATTGAAATAAAGGATGGTAAATAGATACAACAAAAAGGTCATTTGAAGAAGTTTTACCCCAGACGACTTGGTTTTGATCAGAAACGATATTGGAGTCAACAAAACTAGGGATGGGAAGCTTGCTGCCAATTGGAAAGGACCATATAAAATTAGTGAAGTCTTAGGAAAGAGCTATTACAAGGTGACCGACTTAAACGGTGCCGAGCTACCTAGGTCATGGCATGCTTGTAATATGAAAAGGTACTATAGTTCAAAGCGAACCACTCCCTGATATACTCTTTTCCCAACTTCATGGTTTTTTCCCAAAGAAAGGGTTTTCCTGAAGGGGGTTTTTAACGAGGCATCAAAGTGGGGACTAAGGGCAATGAATCATAAAAACCCTTAGTAGCAAAATGTACTTTTGCAAATAAATAAAGATCTTTTTCATATCTCTTTATAAATTCCTTTATACGTTATTTTCATTCTTTCTACGAAACGCGCCGACTTAAGCTCGACAAATCGTAAAAATCCCATGAACCGACCTAGATGGTCGTCAGGATAAAACGACGAGGTCAAGTCAGCATAAATAGGTTATAAAAGTAGATCATAAAAGAACTCGGAGGATAGTCAACTTACAAGTTGTAAAAACCGAGAAAAAATGCATCGCAAAAATAACCTAAGTTATGGAAACTCAATAAAAGAAAATTGAGTACGAGAAATACCAAAAAGAGATAAGAAAACGCATCGAAAAGCCAAAGGCAGAGGCTGTTCGAAGCCTTTGAGAAAATTCAAAGTAATTTAGACAAATGACAGCCAGCCATGACAAAAAGGTTTTCAAAAAGCAAAAAGATCAAAAAAGATTTTTTCAAAAACCTAAACAGAAAGCATGCACGCAACACAGATAGCTTAAAAACAATTATCCAAAAAAAGGTATTTTTAACTTTTTTTTGCGGCCTCAAAGGGCCAAGAAATGTCAAGTACCAGCAGCCACCACCAATAAAACAAATATACAATTGTTTAAAAAACAGGGGGACCCACAGGCCGGGCCCCCATATAGCAATGATCAGTTAGAAGAAAGAAGGTCATCACCACCGGGAGAGGGGCCATCACCACCAGAACTAGGGAGAGAAGTCGGAACGACATCGGGACCAGGGAGAGAAGTTGGAGCAGCACCAGGGGAAGACAGAGCAGGTTGATCGGGGCCCTGAGAAGGAGCTCCTGAAGAACTCGGAACATCCTCTGGTCGGGGAGGGGATTCTACTATTCGTTGCCCTCGAGTCTTTAAGTCGGAGTCCAACTCAGGTCGGGGAGGATAAACAATGGCCCCGTCAACCACGATCTTGTCAGGGTCCAGTGGAGAAAGATCCAATTCAGGAGCGATAACCCCGACCTGTTCCTTGAATATCCTCCACGCCTCCTCGGCACCTTCAGCTACAGAGTCCTCCAGCTCCAGGAAGGCCTCCCGACATCTCGCCAACTCCTTCTTTAGGTCCAGACTCTCCCCAAATAGCCTCATGTAACTCTGCTCTGCCTTCTCCTTCAGGCCCTCTGCCATGGCACACTGGCCCAGCAACCTCTTCTCCTTCTCCTGGAAGCGATCCCTCTCCTTCTTCAACTTAGCGACCTCCTCCTTCAGCCTCTTCTCCTCTTCTTGATATAAAAAAAATTCTCCCCTCTAGCTCCTCAACCTTTTGGGAAGAACCCAAAGAGCTGAGGGGAGTCTTTTAAAAAATATCCAGAAGCCTTGTACCTACTCCAGCCGCCCGGATACTCCCCTGAACCAGAACATTAAGGTGGTTTCGAACGGAAACATCATCCATACTTATACAAGTATGAGGATAGATATGATTCCGAATGAACTGAGGCCCATTAGACTTAGCCTCACCCTCAAAAGAAGATCCAGACTCTAAAGTCTTGCACTTCTTCTTCTCTGACTCAGGAGAAGATCGGGGCGGAGGAGACGAAAGAGAAGAAGCAGAGGAAGATATAACAATAGGTCGGGAGGGGGTCCCTAAGTTGTGAGGAGGAGGAGGAGGAGGGGGAGGAGGAGGAGCAGGAAGAGTGTCAGCAGCCCTGGCGGCACTCACCCTAGCACGGGACCTCGACTTGGCATCCTAAACTCTTTGATAGGAGGAGCTAGAATTCTTCTTCGCCATTTCTGCAAAAACCATTAGGTAATAAAAGAATCAACCTACAAGTCGGAGAAAATAGCTCAGAAACCAATCAGGTCGGAAAACAATACAAAAACAACAATAAAAGCTACCTAATTGAGTCTGTACAAATGTCGGAGACCCCTGGAGGAACTTTTTTTGTATCAAGATAAGGGGCTCTCCCCCATACTTCTTGGAAGAACCCCACAACAGCCGCCTCTACCTCATTCAAATAATCCAGATTATATTTTTCTACGGGAGAGGCCTCTAACCAGTACAGGGGAAAATGAGGAGAAGAATTCTAGTCCAGAAAAAAGGGGGTGGTGACCCTCTACGGCTTGAACTTTAAAAAAGAAGTTTTTGAAATCATGGAAGGATTCATCAAAAAGAGTAAAAACTCTCCGACCTTGAATGGCCCGGAAAGACACCCACTGCTGTTTATTATTCTGCACACTAAAGGGCTTGGTCATGTGAAAAAGAAAAAAGAAAATCCTCAAAGAAGTCGAAAAATCTAATGCATGGCTAATGAATTGATAAATTTTCAGGAAACCCCAAGAGTTGGGGTGAAGTTGAGTGGGGGTGATGAGCGGATATTTTATACGCTTTTTGGGGGTAATTTCATGTAGATTTTAGCATGTTTTAGTTAGTTTTTAGGAGAATAATATTAGTTTTTAAGCAAAAAATCATATTTCTGGACTTTACTATGAGCTTGTGTGTTTTTCTGTGATTTCAGGTATTTTCTGGCTGAAATTGAGGGAGCTGAGCAAAAATCTGAGTTAGGCTGAAAAAGGACTGCTGATGCTGTTGGATCCTGACCTCCCTGCACTCGAAATGGATTTTCTGGAGCTACAGAGGTCCAATTGGCGCGCTCTTAATGGCGTTGGAAAGTAGACATCCAGGGCTTTCCAGCAATATATAATAGTCCATACTTTGCGCAAAGATAGACGATGTAACTTGGCGTTGAACGCCAAGTTCATGCTGCTGTCTGGAGTTAAACGCCAGAAAAACGTCATGATCCAGAGTTGAACGCCCAAAACACGTCATAACCTGGAGTTTAACGCCAAGAAAGGCCTCTACTCGTGGATAGCCTTAGTCTCAGCCCCAGCACACACCAAGTGGGCCCCAGAAGTGGATTTCTGCACCAATTATCTTTGTTTACTCATTTTCTGTAAACCTAGGTTACTAGTTTACTATTTAAACAACTTTTAGAGACTTATCTTGCACCTCATGACATTTTCATATCTGAATTACATACTTTTTGACGGCATGAGTTTCTAAACCCCATTGTTGGGGGTGAGGAGCTCTGCAGCGTCTCGATGATTTAATACAATTCCTTTGTTTTCCATTCAAACACGCTTGTTCTTATCTAAGATGTTTATTCGCACTTAATTGTGAAGAAGGTGATGATCCATGACACTCATCACCTTCCTCAATCCATGAACGTGTGCCTAACAACCACCTCCGTT
The DNA here is from genome assembly GCF_003086295.3 of Arachis hypogaea. Lineage (NCBI taxonomy): Eukaryota > Viridiplantae > Streptophyta > Magnoliopsida > Fabales > Fabaceae > Arachis > Arachis hypogaea. The sequence continues at coordinate 62,660,241 of NC_092037.1, forward strand.
CTACATCAGATTGAATGAATATCTCTTAGATTCCTTAATCAGAATCTTCGTGGTATAAGCCGGATTGATGGCGGCATTCATGAGAATCCGGAAAGTCTAAACCTTGTCTGTGGTATTCCGAGTAGGATTCCGGGATTGAATGACTGTGACATGCTTCAAACTCCTGAGGGATGGGCGTTAGTGACAGACGCAAAAGAATCAATGGATTCTATTCCAACCTGATTGAGAACCGACAGATGATTAGCCGTGCTGTGACAGAGCATAGGAACGTTTTCACTGAGAGGATGGGAAGTAGCCACTGACAACGGTGACACCCTACATAGAGCTTGCCATGGAAGGAGCCTTGCGTGTGTTGAAGGATTTCAAGGAAGAGTTGAAGTCAAAGGACAAAGCATCTCCAAAACTCCAACATATTCCCCATTACTGCACAACAAGTAACGCTATTATTCTCGTTTATCTTTCCAATCAAATCTAATAATTCCAACTTACAATTTTAAATACTTTGACTTCTTACAGTTAAATCCAAATAACCTTGTTGACATCCTAACTAAGATTAATAAAATAAATATTGATTGCTTCAAACCAATAATCTCCGTGGGATCGACCCTTACTCACGTAAGGTATTACTTGGACGACCCAGTGCACTTGCTGGTTAGTTGTGCGAATCAAAAACTTCGTGCACCAAGTTTTTGGCGCCGTTGCCGGGGATTATTCGAGTTTGAACAACTAAAAGTTTATTTTATTTCTTAGATTAGGAATAATTTATTTTTATTGTTATATAATCATTAAATCTTGATAGGATAGTTTCTTTTCAAAAATTTCTTTTCAAAATATATTATTTTTCTTAATTAATTGCTAATTTTCGTAAGTTTAGTGTCTTGTTCTAAGTTTGGTGTCAATTGCATATTTTATATTTTTCTTTAAAATTTTCGACTTGTGTTCTTTGTTCTTCATTGATCTTCAAGTTGTTCTTGTTTATTTTTCTTGTTTGATCTCAAGTTTTTCTTGTTTTGTGTCTTTTCTTGTTTTTCTTGTGCTTTTTCAAAACATTAACTTTCAAAAATTTATATTTTTATCCATAAATATGATACATTTTAAAAACCAACATTGAAGTTACCCCCAATTGGCTAGAGTATTGGCTTATATTCTTGATAATTGGGTATACGCTTTGGAACCTTTTTCAAAAATAATTTTTCTTTGATTGAATCTTGTGCCAAACTCTAAGTTTGGTGTTTTCTTGTTAATCTTTCTCTAATTTTCGAAAATTTATTAAAGTTTTCTAAAAATTTTAAGTTTGGTGTTCTTCCTTTTGTTCTTGGTGTTCTTGTGAATCTTCAAGGTGTTCTTGAGTTTTTCTGGTGTCTTGATCTTAAAATTTTTAAGTTTGGTGTTCCTTGGTGTTTTCCCTCCAAAATTTTCGAAAAGAAGGAGCATTAGATCTAAAAATTTTAAGTCTTGTGTCTTTTATGTGTTTTTCTCTTTCATCACAAAATTTAAAATTCAAAAAAATTATTTTTTTCTAACTAATTTTGAACTTCATTTTTCGAAAATTTTATATAAAAATTCAAATTTCAATTTCAAAATATTTCCAATTTCTTTTATTTATTTCGTTTTTTTTATTTTATTTTATTTAAAAAAAATAAATCAACATATAAATTATCCCTTGTATTCCATCATGGAAGCAAGTAGGAATGAACAGTCCAAGAGGACTCTGGGGTCATATGCTAACCCCACTACTACTTCATATGGGAGTAGTATCTGCATACCCTCCATTGGAGTTAGTAGCTTTGAGTTGAATCCTCAGCTCATTATCATGGTGCAGCAAAATTGTCAGTATTCTGGTCTTCCACATGAAGAACCTACAGAGTTTCTGGCACAATTTTTGCAAATTGCTGACACAGTACATGATAAGGAAGTGGATCAGGATGTCTACAGATTATTACTGTTTCCATTTGCTGTAAAAGATCAAGCTAAGAGGTGGTTAAATAACCAGCCTAAGAACAGCATAAAAACATGGAAGCAGCTGTCAGAAAAATTCCTGAATCATTATTTCCCTCCAAAACGGATGACACAGCTAAGGCTAAGCATCCAAGGATTCAAACAAGGAGATAATGAATCTCTTTATGATGCCTGGGAGAGATATAGAGAGATGCTAAGAAAATGCCCCTCTGAAATATTTTCAGAATGGGTGCAATTAGACATCTTCTACTATGGGCTTACAGAAAAAGCTCAGATTTCTCTAGACCACTCAGCTGGTGGATCTATACATATGAGAAAAATAATTGAAGAAGCTCAAGAGCTTATTGATACAGTTGCCAGAAATCAACATCTGTACCTAAGCAGTGAATCTTCCATGAAAGAAGAAGCTAAAACAATAACTGCTGAACTCAGTCCGGTGGATCAGGCTAATGAATTTAATCAGCAATTAGACTTTCTAACTCAGCAGCTAGCCGAATTCAAAGAAATATTACAGGAAACAAGAATGGCTAACAGGAATATGGAAGTACAATTAAAGCAGACAGAAAAGCAACTGTCAAAACAAATAGCAGAAGAATGCCAAGCAGTTCAATTAAGAAGTGAGAAAACATTAAATACCTCAATTCAAAGCAGCAGGAAACCAAGAAATGAACAAGTGGATACTCAAAATCCCTCTGAGGACAGTCAGAGCCCAGAGAGGAATAAAGCTGGCGCTGAACGCCCAGACCATGCTCATTCCTGGCGTTCAACGCCAGAAACAAGCATGAATCCGGCGTTGAACGCCCAAAGGGAACATGGTTCTGGCGTTCAAACACCAGTAACAAACAAGGAAGTGGCGTCTAACGCCACTCCAGCCCCCACCACTGGCATTCAAATACCAATGGGGAATCAGTCACATACAAGTGCTGATAACAACCCTTCTAAAAAGGCTTCCCAACGCACTTTTGTAGGTAATAAACCTGCAGCAACTAAGGTTGAGGAATACAAAGCCAAAATGCCTTATCCTCAAAAACTACGCCAAGCGGAACAGGATAAGCAATTTGCCCGCTTTGTAGACTATCTCAGGACTCTTGAAATAAAGATTCCGTTTGCAGAAGCACTTGAGCAAATACCTTCTTATGCTAAGTTCATGAAAGAAATCTTAAGTCATAAGAAGGATTGGTGGGAAACTGAAAAAGTTTACCTCACTGAAGAATGCAGTGCAGTCATTCTGAAAAGCTTACCTGAGAAGCTTAAAGATCCTGGGAGCTTTATGATACCATGCACATTAGAGGGTAATTGTACCAAGCAAGCTTTATGTGATCTTGGGGCAAGTATCAACCTAATACCTGCATCTACTATCAGAAAGCTTGGTTTAACTGAAGAAATTAAACCAACCAGGATATGTCTTCAGCTTGCTGATGGCTCCATTAAATACCCATCAGGCGTGATTGAAGACATGATTGTCAAGGTTGGGCCATTCACCTTTCCTACTGACTTTGTGGTGCTGGAAATGGAGGAGCACAAGAGTGCAACTCTCATTCTAGGAAGACCTTTCCTAGCAACTGGCCGAACCCTCATTGATGTCCAAAAAGGGGAAGTAACCTTGAGAGTCAATGAGGAGGAGTTCAAGCTGAATGTTGTCAAAGCCATGCAACATCCAGACACCCCAAATGACTGCATGAGTGTTGATATTATTGACTCTCTGGTAAGAGAGGTCAATATGGCTGAGAGTCTCGAATCAGAGCTAGAGGACATATTTAAAGATGTTCAGCCTGACCTAGAGGAATCAGAGAGAATAGTAGAACCTCTGAAAATCCCTCAGGAAGAGGAGAAACCTCCTAAACCCGAGCTCAAACCATTACCACCATCCCTGAAATATGCATTTCTGGGAGAAGGTGATACCTTTCCTGTAATCATAAGCTCTACCTTAGAGCCACAGGAAGAGGAAGCACTAATTCAAGTGCTAAGGACACACAAGACAGCTCTTGGGTGGTCCATCAGTGATCTTAAGGGCATTAGCCCAGCTAGATGCATGCACAAGATCTTATTGGAGGGTGACGCCAAGCCAGTGGTTCAACCACAAAGGCGGCTGAACCCAGCCATGAAGGAAGTGGTGCAGAAAGAGGTCACTAAATTACTAGAGGCTGGGATTATTTATCCTATTTCTGACAGCCCCTGGGTGAGCCCTGTCCAAGTCGTCCCTAAGAAAGGTGGGATGACAGTGGTTCATAATGAAAAAAATGAACTGGTTCCTACAAGAACAGTTACTGGGTGGCGTATGTCCATTGATTACAGAAGGCTCAATACAGCCACCAGAAAGGATCATTTTCCTTTACCATTCATAGACCAGATGCTAGAAAGACTAGCAGGTCATGAATACTACTGCTTCCTGGATGGATATTCAGGTTATAATCAAATTGCAGTAGATCCCCAAGATCAGGAGAAAACGGCATTCACATGCCCATCTGGAGTATTTGCATACAGAAGGATGCCATTTGGCCTGTGCAATGCACCTGCAACCTTTCAGAGGTGCATGCTCTCAATTTTCTCTGATATGGTGGAAAAATTTCTGGAAGTCTTCATGGATGACTTTTCAGTGTTTGGAGACTCATTCAGCTCCTGCCTTAACCATTTAGCACTTGTTCTAAAGAGATGCCAAGAGACCAACCTGGTTTTAAACTGGGAAAAGTGTCACTTTATGGTGACTGAAGGAATTGTCCTTGGGCACAAAATCTCGAACAAGGGAATAGAGGTGGATCAAGCTAAAGTTGAAGTAATTGAAAAATTACCACCACCTGCCAATGTTAAGGCAATCAGAAGCTTCCTGGGGCATGCAGGATTCTATAGGAGGTTTATAAAGGATTTTTCAAAAATCGCTAAACCTCTAAGCAACCTGCTAGCTGCTGACACGCCATTTATCTTTGATAAAGAGTGTCTGCAGGCATTTGAGACCCTAAAAGCAAAATTGGTCTCAACACCAATCATCTCTGCACCAAACTGGGCATTGCCATTTGAACTAATGTGTGATGCCAGTGACCATGCTATTGGTGCAGTGTTGGGACAAAGGCATGACAAGCTTCTGCACGTCATTTACTATGCCAGCCGTGTTTTAAATAACGCACAGAAGAATTACACAACCACAGAAAAAGAGCTACTTGCAGTGGTTTACGCCATTGACAAATTCAGATCCTATTTAGTAGGATCAAAGGTGATTGTGTACACTGATCATGCTGCTCTTAAATATCTACTCACAAAGCAGGATTCAAAACCCAGACTTATAAGATGGGTGTTGCTTCTGCAAGAGTTTGATATAGAAATAAGAGACAGAAAAGGGACGGAGAATCAGGTAGCAGATCACCTGTTCCGAATAGAACCAGTGGAAGGGGCGTCCCTCCCTCTCACTGAGATCTCTGAAACCTTTCCGGATGAGCAACTCTTTGCCATCCAGGAAATGCCATGGTTTGCAGACATTGCAAACTACAAGGCAGTAAGATTTATACCCAAAGAGTACAGTAGACAGCAAATAAAGAAGCTGATCACAGATGCAAAGTATTATCTTTGGGATGAGCCATATCTCTTTAAGAGATGTGCAGACGGAGTAATCCGTAGATGTGTGCCTAAGGAAGAAGCACAGAAGATCCTATGGCACTGCCATGGATCACAGTATGGAGGACATTTTGGAAGTGAGCGAACAGCCACAAGAGTCCTCCAAAGTGGCTTCTACTGGCCTACTCTCTATAAAGACTCCCGAGCGTATGTACTTAATTGTGACAGTTGCCAAAGATCTGGCAATCTACCTCACAGTTACGCCATGCCTCAGCAAGGGATCTTGGAGATTGAGTTGTTTGATGTATGGGGTATTGACTTCATGGGACCCTTCCCACCATCATACTCAAACACCTATATTCTGGTGGCTGTGGATTATGTATCCAAATGGGTGGAGGCTATTGCAACACCCACCAATGACACTAAAACAGTGTTAAAATTCCTCCAGAAACACATCTTTAGCAGCTTTGGTATCCCTAGAGTGTTAATTAGTGATGGGGGCACTCATTTCTGCAATAAACAGCTTTATGCTGCTCTGGTTCGTTATGGAGTTAGCCACAGGGTAGCTACTCCATATCATCCACAAACTAATGGGCAAGCTGAAGTCTCAAATAGAGAACTCAAAAGAATCCTGGAACGGACTGTAATTAACCGTAGAAGGGATTGGGCAAGAAGCTTGGATGATGCTCTGTGGGCATACAGAACAGCATTCAAGACCCCTATAGGGACCTCTCCATACCAGCTTGTGTATGGAAAGGCATGTCACTTGCCAGTGAAACTGGAACACAAGGCCTATTGGGCAACCAGATTCCTAAACCTTGATGCCAAGTTAGCCGGAGAAAAACGATTGTTCCAGTTAAATGAGCTAGAGGAATTTAGACTCAATGCTTTCGAAAATGCAAAGATTTACAAAGAGAAAGCGAAAAGATGGCATGATAAGAAATTGTCATCCAGAGTCTTTGAGCCGGGGCAGAAAGTCCTGCTATTTAATTCTAGGCTCAAATTATTCCCCGGAAAATTAAAATCCCGGTGGAGAGGTCCATATGTCATTACAAACGTATCACCATATGGATACATAGAGCTTCAGGATAATGATTCTAACAAGAAGTTCATTGTTAACGGACAAAGAGTCAAGCATTATCTTGAAGGCAATTTTGAGCAAGAATGCTCAAAGCTGAGACTTGATTAAAACTCAGTAATAGTCCAGCTAATGACATTAAAGAAGCGCTTGCTGGGAGGCAACCCAGCCAATCACAAAATTTAATTTTATTCGTATTCATTAATTAATTGATTTTGTTTCAGGTATATGTCAAAGTATCTTCAAGGTAAAATAGCAATTGGTTGGATTCACAGAGTTATAAAGGAAATTGGAAGCTCACTGGCGTGAAAAAGCCAGTAAGGAACATTTTGGGCGTTGAACGCCCAAAAGAAGCACCCACTGGGCGTTCAACGCCAGTAAGGGTAGCCTTCTGGGCGTTAAACGCCAGAAAGGAGCATCTTCTGGGCGTTAAACGCCAGAAAGAAGCACCTTCTGGGCGTTTAACGCCAGATTGACAGCATCCTGGGCGTTTAGAAAAACGCCCAGTAACAAAGGACTTCCTGGCGTTCAACGCCAGAAAGATGCAGCAGCTGGGCGTTGAACGCCCAGGAGAAGCAACATTTGGGCGTTAAACGCCCAAACCATGCAGCAGTTGGGCGTTTAACGCCGGATGGTGGGGAGGAGGTAAAATTCGTTTTTCTTTACAAATTTTCTAATTTTTTTATGTTTCAATTCATGATTTCTTGCATAAACATATTTCAAATTATCATCCCTCAAATCAAATTAGTGTTCTAAAAATCCTAATTTCTAAAATCCCTTTTTCAAAAATATCAAATGTATCTTAATCTATAAAGACAAATTAATTTTCAATCCAATCAAACTCTTTTAAAATTTGTTTTCAAAACTCAATTATCTCTTTAAAAATCTTTTTCAAAATTAAAAATTCAAATCTATCTTTTTAAATATGATTCATATCTTTCTCTTTTTAAACTATATCTTTTTCTTATCATATCTATCTTTTATAAATCATATCTTCTATCTTATCCTTTTCTTAGTTTCGAAATTTCCCACCCCCTCCCCTTTTATTGTGTTCGGCGTCCCACTCTTCATCACCTTGCCACACTTGCTCTCCTCCTATCCCTCTTCTTTCTACTCTTTTGCTTGAGGACAAGCAAAGCTCTAAGTTTGGTGTGTTTATCCGTGATCACAAAAACATACTCACTCAAGATCATGGCTCCTAAAGGAAAGCAAACCACCTCAAGAGGAAAGAAAGAAAGCAATCTAAAGCCACTTTGGAATCAAGGGAAGTTCTTAACTAAAGAACATTCAGACCATTACTACAAGATAATGAGTCACAAATCAGTGATCTCGGAAGTCAGATTTGATCTGAAAGAAGATGAATATCCAGAGATCCAAGAGCAAATTCGAAACAGGCATTGGGAAATTCTGGCCAATCCTGAAACAAAAGTGGGAAGAAATATGATCCAGGAGTTCTATGCTAATCTATGGCAGACAGACAGGCAAAGAATAATTGGAGCTGCTCTCTTTGACCATCGGACCTTAGTCAGAGGAAAGATCATTCATACCAACTCTGACAAGATCAGGGAAATATTTAAGCTCCCTCAACTGAAGGATGACCCAGACTCCTTTAATAGGAGAATGATGAGGGTCAATAAAGGGCTGGACAAGATTCTGGAGGATATATGCATCCCTGGAGCCAAGTGGACCACCAGCACGACTGGCGTCCCAGTTCAACTCAAAAGGGAAGATCTAAAACCAGTAGCCAGAGGTTGGCTAGATTTCATAGGACGTTCCATATTGCCCACCAGCAACCGTTCTGAAGTCACTATTAAAAGAGCAGTAATGATTCACTGCATCATATTGGGAAAAGAAGTAGAAGTCCATCAGCTGATCTCATGTGAGCTATACAAAATAGCAAACAGGAATTCTAAGGATGCCAGATTGGCCTATCCAAGCTTAATTTCTATGCTCTGCAAAGATGCTAGAGTAAAGATGGGAATAACAGAATATATCCTAATTGAAAAGCCCATTACTGGAATATCAATGGTCAGACAACAGCAACAAGATGATCCAACCAAGAAGAGAGCACAAGAAGTCCTCCCAGAACTGCCTCAATTCGAATATTGGGAACATCTTGAGGCTTCTATTTCCAAATTGCAAGAAGCTATGGACCAAATAAAGGAAGAACAGAATAATCAAAGTAGCATGCTTTGCAAACTGCTTAAGGAACAGGAAGAGCAAGGGCATGATCTAAGGGAGCTGAAGCGCCAAAAATTAATCCTTGAACAACACCCCAAGGATTAGAAGAGCATGCCCTCCTCAAAACAAAAGGTTGTTGAGTTCCAATTTTTCTGCTTTAACTTAGTGATAGCGTTTTTTTTAGAAATTCACCTTAGGAGATATATAGTAGTAGTAGTAATTAGTATGTCTATTTTGATTTTATTTCCAATTAAGCTATAATTTATTTTTCTCATCATCATCAGGCATGAATAAAGTAGTAGATTTTTTTAGAATAAAGAAGTAATTTATATTTTCGAGTTCTTAATAATAAAAATTATAATTAATTATGTGTGGTGGCAATACTTTTTGTTCTCTGAATGAATGCTTGAACAGTGCATAAATTGTACTTTGAATTTGATGAATATTGGCTCCTGAAAGGATGAGGAACACGAAAAATATTATTGATGATCTGAAAAATCATGAAATTGATTCTTGAAGCAAGAAAAAGCAGTTCAAAAAAAAAAAAAAAACAAGCCATGAGCCCTAGGTAAGGGTAAAAAGGATCCAAGGCTTTGAGCATCAATGGATAGGAGGGCCCAAAGAAATAAAATCCAGGCCTAAGCGGCTAAACCAAGCTGTCCCTAACCATGTGCTTGTGGCATGCAGGTCCAAGTTACAAGCTTGAGACTGAGTGGTTAAAGTCGTGATCCAAGGCAAAAGAGTGTGCTTAAGAGCTCTGGACACCACTAACTGGGGACTTTAGCAAAGCTAAGTCACAATCTGAAAAGGTTCACCCAGTTATGTGTCTGTGGCATTTGTGTATCTGGTGGTAATACTGGAAAACAAAGTGCTTAGGGCCACAGCCAAGACTCATAAAATAACTGTGTTCAAAAATCAACATACTACACTAGGAGCATCAATAATACTATCTGAATTCTGAGTTCCTAAGGATGCCAATCATTCTGAAATTCAAAAGATACAGGGAGATGCCAAAACTGTTCAGGATCAAAAAGCTACAAGCCCCGCTCATCTAATAAGAATCTGAGCTTCATTTAAAACTTTAAAATATTATTACTTCTTAATTGCTGTTAGAACCTATTTTATTCATCCAGTTGCTTGAGGACAAGCAACATTTTAAGTTTGGTGTTGTGATGAGCGGATATTTTATACGCTTTTTGGGGGTAATTTCATGTAGATTTTAGCATGTTTTAGTTAGTTTTTAGGAGAATATTATTAGTTTTTAAGCAAAAAATCATATTTCTGGACTTTACTATGAGCTTGTGTGTTTTTCTGTGATTTCAGGTATTTTTTGGCTGAAATTGAGGGAGCTGAGCAAAAATCTGAGTTAGGCTGAAAAAGGACTGCTGATGCTGTTGGATCCTGACCTCCCTGCACTCGAAATGGATTTTCTGGAGCTACAGGAGTCCAATTGGCGCGCTCTCAACGGCGTTGGAAAGTAGTCATCCAGGGCTTTCCAGCAATATATAATAGTCCATACTTTGCGCAAAGATAGACGACGTAACTTGGCGTTGAACGCCAAGTTCATGCTGCTGTCTGGAGTTAAACGCCAGAAAAACGTCATGATCCAGAGTTGAACGCCCAAAACACGTCATAACCTGGAGTTTAACGCCAAGAAAGGCCTCTACTCGTGGATAGCCTTAGTCTCAGCCCCAGCACACACCAAGTGGGCCCCAGAAGTGGATTTCTGCACCAATTATCTTTGTTTACTCATTTTCTGTAAACCTAGGTTACTAGTTTACTATTTAAACAACTTTTAGAGACTTATCTTGCACCTCATGACATTTTCAGATCTGAATTACATACTTTTTGACGGCATGAGTTTCTAAACCCCATTGTTGGGGGTGAGGAGCTCTGCAGCGTCTCGATGATTTAATACAATTCCTTTGTTTTCCATTCAAACACGCTTGTTCTTATCTAAGATGTTTATTCGCGCTTAATTGTGAAGAAGGTGATGATCCGTGACACTCATCACCTTCCTCAATCCATGAACGTGTGCCTGACAACCACCTCCGTTCTACATCAGATTGAATGAATATCTCTTAGATTCCTTAATCAGAATCTTCGTGGTATAAGCCAGATTGATGGCGGCATTCATGAGAATCCGGAAAGTCTAAACCTTGTCTGTGGTATTCCGAGTAGGATTCCGGGATTGAATGACTGTGACATGCTTCAAACTCCTGAGGGATGGGCGTTAGTGACAGACGTAAAAGAATCAATGGATTCTATTCCAACCTGATTAAGAACCGACAGATGATTAGCCGTGCTGTGATAGAGCATAGGAACGTTTTCACTGAGAGGATGGGAAGTAGCCACTGACAACGGTGACACCCTACATAGAGCTTGCCATGGAAGGAGCCTTGCGTGTGTTGAAGGATTTCAAGGAAGAGTTGAAGTCAAAGGACAAAGCATCTCCAAAACTCCAACATATTCCCCATTACTGCACAACAAGTAACGCTATTATTCTCGTTTATCTTTCCAATCAAATCTAATAATTCCAACTTACAATTTTAAATACTTTGACTTCTTACAGTTAAATCCAAATAACCTTGTTGACATCCTAACTAAGATTAATAAAATAAATATTGATTGCTTCAAACCAATAATCTCCGTGGGATCGACCCTTACTCACGTAAGGTATTACTTGGACGACCCAGTGCACTTGCTGGTTAGTTGTGCGAATCACAAATTTGTGCACCAGGGGGCAACACATCAATGAGATAAAACGGCTATCTCAAAGTCGGAAAAAGGAAGAAAAACACTCAAACGAGTAAAAAATCTTTCATACATAAAGAAAAAAATGGGGTCTGCATCAGAAGCTCTCCCAAAACAACCCGGTCTTCTGGACCCGAGGTAATTAGTTTATACTTCGGCTCATCCTCATCAATAGCACATATTCTATGATGAGTACGCAGGTCAGTAATATAGTCGGTATCTACCAGGGGGCTCTCCCCAAGAACGGTGCCATCAACCATAATGAAAGAGACTCTAGGGAAGACATCGTTTTCTAAGAAGGGTGACGAATCCTACAAAGAAAAAAGAAAAAGAATCAAAAACAGGGTCTCTAAAGGGCCTAAGGCAAGTTTCTCAAACAAACAGAATCACTAAGCTTACAGTCAACGCTCCTCCAAACAAAAACATGCAAGTAAAAGCATTTTGTAAAAAGAGGAGAAAAGAAAGGAACTGACCTTTTTCACGCAGAAGATAGGTGCGACAAACAGCCAAAGCACTCGAAAAGAAAGGAGTTTCTTCTTTCGAACAGAGGGTGCAAGTAAGAAATTTTTCAGAAACGAAACAAGGAAAGAGAGGGAAAGTATTTATAAACACGTTAGGGGTATAACAGTAAAATGACGCAACCATTTAAGAGATGCGCCGTTACCAATGTAATTGCTCCCCGCGTGTAAATGCTAAAACCTCTGAAGAGATGCGACGTTTGATTAGACGCGACGGTTGAGAAATTTGAATCACGTCGGTTCCTGAAGAATCATGTCGGTTCCCACTACGTCGACTACGATCCCGAGTTGTATACTCGAGCCCAACTCACGAAAAAGTTTGGACTCAAGTAGGGACACTGTTCATACCCTGGCCCAATGGCAAGGCCCAGATCCAAATAAGATAAAAAGGCCCAATCCACAAGATTTGTCTTCCCCTATAACTGACCTCCTCGCAAGAGGTCGGGTTCGACACAGACTCCGCCACAAGGAAGTCGGGAACGAAGGTTAGCTGGCAGATAACACTTATTTAAATAAGTAACTGCCCCTAAAATCTCTCAACCCACTTCCAGAAGTCATATCTTGACTTCCCTAAGATAAAGGGACGGTTATCTTCTTTAAAAGGTGGAACCACTCTAACGGTGGTTATGGGTTCACCAATACAAATACACTAATACTCCTCAAGTATCTCTAAGTTCCCATACTCTAAAAACTTGATTAGACCCTTGCTGACTTAAGCATTGGAGTATCTTTACAGGTACCACCCCCATTCTTTCTCACACACAAGTCGGAAGGAAGCTCCCAGACGTGAACCCCGCACGAAGGCTTCTTCCACCAAACGATTGGGCCAACCTAACAAGTTCATCCCATTAATCTCCAGTTACCTACCGTAACACTACTATTCTGATTCAATATAATTCTCTCTTTTTTAACCGTACTGCTATTTTAAAAAATACCTTCTATTTTTAAAGTTAAATTGAACCATACTCCTATTTTATATGCTCTTTTAATTTTATACTTATACCTTAACTTTATCTTTTAATATTAATATAATTTATTTTTTATTAAAAATTATTAATTTTAAATACTTTTTATTTTAAAATATTTTTTTATATTATTTTTTTAAACACCATGACTGTCTCTTTTTTAATAAAATAAAAAAATTATTATGAAAATAATTTGTTTAATTAATAATTAATTAATAAAATATCAATAAATAAAAAAAATAGACTAAACAAATATATTTTTATTATTTTTAATATTTAAAATATTTTTTTTACAAACTAATTATATTTTTAAGATGTGAAAAGTTAAAAATAAAAATTATTTTAAAAAATAAAAATAAAAAATGTTTTCACAAACCAATCAGACTCTTGAATTCTAGAGGTTCTAAAGGGGTTCTGAGGAGAAATACAAGTGTTTCTTAATATTTGTGTTTTGATGAATTGAATATAGATTAATTTAAAACTAATATATAAATAAACATATCAATTTAGTCACTAATTAATTAATTATATTTAAATTTGAAGTAATACTTTTTTTTTATAAATGAAGAAATATTGATTAAATTTAAATGCAATAGATAATTAAAAAATATATTTATAAAAGAATAAAAATAACATAAAAATATATTTATCTTTCTATAAAAAAAGATTTGGTTTTTTTCCTTAAATATTATAGAAACTAATTTTTTTACTAAAAAAATTGGTTTTTTCCTTAAATATTATAGAAATTAATTGTTTTTTTACTCATTTCGATACTTATTTTTTTTAATAATTAAATCTTGGTAATAGTAAGTTAGAGAGTAATTTTTTTCCTATTATAATTAGATGAACCAGTTTTCGGACCAATAGATTGAAGTGCTCGGTAGAATAAAACATTGAAATAAGTTTGGGTCGGGTATTCGGTTGCTCCATTCGGAACCCGAAGCCTAAGTCCTAACTCCTAAGTACCATACTTAAGCTCTCCGTTTTACCGCCTTCTTTTTGTTTAGGTTCTGCTTCCCAAGTCTCTCAAACGCAGCAGCGCCTCCCTCCCTTCCTTCTTTCCAACACTGCTACTAATTCCGCTCACTTAAACGTCGTCGTTTCACTTTCACTCCCACCTCCTTCGTAACTCTTCCACTCTTGGTCTCTCTTCACTTAACGCAACGACCAAAGCCAAGCCATGGTTCTCTCGATCGAGGTACTCCACAACCTCTTCTTTCTCTCTATCTACTTTTGTCAGTCACTTAAAAATCTTAACCTATGTTATTTTTAAGGGTGCTTCGAATTCTGTTGAGGAGGTTGTGTTCAGTTTCTACACGGATGAAGAGGTGAAGAAGAACAGCCGCGTCAAGATTACAAACGCTAACTTGCTTGATACTATCGGTGCCCCCGCTCCTGGTGGTTTATATGATCCAGCTTTGGGTCCATCCGAAGAGAAATTGCCGTATGTTTTTTTTTTTTTTTTAATAAAGCGTATTCTGATTATTATTATTACTACTACTACTACTAGGGGGAAGTGAAGTGACCGTTAATATGCTCTTTATTTTTATTTATGTCGTTGTTAATGTGTTAAATAAATGGTAATCACCCTGAGGTTAGCCAATTTGACAAGGTCTTTAATTTCATGGTTTAAATCCTACGTATGAAGAAAATTCCTTTTTTTTTTCATTTAGTAAGAGAAAGACTTGAAAACATGAGTGAGAGATCAAAGAGAACAATCCAAGTACACCAACCTAAGTACTCCATTACCCTTTATATATTGGTATAGATGGATTATTATTATTATGATTATTACTACTACTACTAGGTGCTAGGTGCTTTTCTTGGTTTAGGGTTTAGTGGTGGTGCTTTTTTGGGCATCCATGCTTGTCAAATCCTATTCTGGAGAGGGCTTAGTAGTAGTAGTGCTTTGCTGGGTTTAGGTTTTAGTGGTGGTGCTTTGTTGGACATCCATGCTTGTCAAATCCTATTTTTTGGAGAAGGCTTCATTCTTGGTTAATTAGTTTTTGTTTTATTTTATTTTTAAATTTTTCGTTTCTCATGTTTCATCCTTTGTTTATTTTTGTTTATTTTTTATCCTTTAACCTTTGAATTGTTTCGGCTACAGTCTGCATACAAGAAATTATTTTATTCTTGAAAAGTTTTGGTTTTCTTCATAGGACTTCTTCAAAACTTGTATTCTTGTTGATGATACCTAACAGTTTTACATTTGGGTGGAAATTTTGTATCTTACTTTTTTGAATCAGCCAAGTTGGTTCTTTTGATATAGCTCTGTGGACTGTGGAGTTGAGACAAATTGGAGCAGCAATTATTTCCTGTTATCAATAGATCTTAATTTGATATTTTATTGGTATTGCCCAAAGTTTTCTTGAGGTGGATGATTGAGATCTCTCTTTTTCCTTGATGCAGTTGTAAAACATGTGGTCAATTGTATCACCTTTGTCCAGGTCATTTTGGTCATATAGAGCTTGTTTCCCCTGTCTACAACCCCTTGATGATCAGTCTTCTTACAAATATTCTACAAAGAACTTGTTTCACTTGCTGTCATTTTAGGGCTAATAAAGAACTGGTAAATATATTCTCCATAAGCTCATGATTTTATAATATTTTTATGCATTTGTTGGTCACTATTCATATGGTCTTCTGTTGCTGCCAGGTGGAAAAATGTAGTTCCCAGTTGGAGCTTATTATGAAAGGGGATATCATTGGGGCAAAAAGATTGGATTCAATTAATAAAGATGAATCCATGTATCAAAGTGATGATGATGATAAAAGCCAGTCTTGTAGCTCTGAACAGCGGGGAGAAAGTTGGACCTCGCTGCAGTTCGAAGAGGCAATTTCTATTGTACAGAAGTTTTTGAAGAAGTCTTCTAAAAAATGTCAACGGTGTGGTTCCATTAATCCTAAAATTAGCCAACCAACCTTTGGATGGTTCCGTAAGGTAAATTCTTAAATTTCTCTTAAATTTGCTTTCTGATATTAAAGTATCATAAAGATTTAAATGCTATATCTTGTCTATGCTAGTACTGGTAATTTACGGAGCTTGATTTTACACACACATTCTTCTTTTGTATATCTACATTGTAAATGCCTACATGGGTTGAGGGAAAAGGAGAGGTGTTTTTTTGGAAAAAAAAAAAGGGGGGGGGGGTACGTGCAATTTTAACCTTTTAGTGATAAGAAAGACATATTTGAAGTTGAACTTACACTCAACATTTCACTCAACATGAGTATTATCTCTTTTTTTTTGGTAGAAGGCATTTATCATTCTTTTGACTCAATTTCTTTTTTCACCTTGTCTGTTTTGGTTACAGTTTCCTGTTCACTTTATTTCTTTACTAATTCTTGTGGGTGTTTCAACAATCCACATGCTTTACTAATTCTTGCAAAACCCTTCACCATTTTTGGGTTTTTGGATAATGTACCTAGGATGGTCTGTCAGCTGC